>NW_016820890.1:650535-723723 GCF_001698545.2 Rhinopithecus bieti | reverse complement strand
GATTATTTTTAATTTTAATTTTTGAATACATAAAAAATTCTCAGACTATTTTATGAGATTATTTCACTCTTTACTAATAAAGCATACCTATATTATCCAAACTAATTTATATCTATCAGTTCAACAAGCAATTTTTGAATCATTTTAATTTCATAAAGGTGAAGAGAATAAGGGGGGGCAGAGATAGAGACCGATATAAAAAATCATATTCTTTACTGTGTTTAAGTACTCATATTAATTATTAACATATTGGAAAATCTAAAATTTACATAAATATTAGGAAAGAAAGTGACACAATACAAGCCATAAGTTAATTAAAATTTTAATAACAAAATTGTGTTATTTTAAGTTTTTTATATTTCTTAATTGGGCTATTTTTATGTTTTATACAAACAGTAGCTGTATATAAGATGCTCAATCATTTCTCACAGTGATTTTTTGCATAATAAAGATGATAATTATGAATAATGAGTAGAATGAGGGTGACTATTTGCTAGTACAAATCTGAGGGTTAATAAGAGACTTGAGAAAGATTTTATAAGATAGATAGGGTCTGGAAATGTGTAAGTTTAAGAGTAAGTTATTCCAAGTGATCATCATAAACAAAGTCACAGTGTATAGGAGGGATAGCTATGACATATAAGTATAGATGGTGAAAATTAAAGAAGAAAGTAGAAGTAGAAGGTTTTGTCATAGAATGGTGGGTGTTGAAACTGGCTTTGAAAATTAGGACCAGAATCTGAGGACTTCCTTTAGCTAAGGAATTTGAACACAGTGTTATAAACAATGGAGAATCAATCTAAATAATTAAAAAGGGAAAGCTACAATCAAATGGTATTCTGATGCATATTCTTTTATTTATTATGTGAAGAATGTTGGAAGAAATGGACCTGTGGAAAAAACAACAACAGTAAAAATCTAGCAATGTTGCTGGCTGAGATGCCTGTAATATAGACTCCAAAATGGTACTCTGCATGCAGAAAATTTATTGCACAGTATTTTCAGAATTGTCACTCATATAGAAAGGAGACAAAGAGGGATACAGCAATTGTCTGTAATGAAATCACAAGATTTCATCCTTTCAGAATTATATCAAGTTGATGTGAGGGGGTTGGGACTTAATTCTTCTGTGTAGATTGGATATTGGATATATGTTAGCCCTGATATAGGGCACAAGTTTGCGCAAAGTGGACCTCTTAAGGTAAGGACAATGTACAAGATGAGCTGAGATCTGAGGGCTGTCAATCAGCAGCACTTCCAGCAGCTTGTGGAATAAGTCCTTTGGCTCTGAAAAGGAGATGAGAGTGGCAGAGCGTAGCATCCATTACTGTCCACTTCTGGAGCTGCGTAGATCCATTCTTCATTAAACTTTTTAGGACAGATTCTCCAAAGTCCATGTTAGCCTCTCTTCCTGGAATTCTATTACATAAAATTTGTAAGACAAACTCCAGTTCTTGTTCTACAGTTTTCTTGACTGCAAAAACAACAACAACAACAACGAAAACAAAAACTAATTATTATCCTCTCTTATTCATGCTAGATTCCTGTCATGTTCTCATCTCTGCTGTTCTATAATAAATAATGTATATGGTGACATTAGTCAGACCTCCACCCCTGAAAGATCTGAGATCTTTCAACTGTCCTTTCACTATCAAAATTGAGCCAAAGAATATCAAAATAAGCTCAATGGGTTGCCATAGTACAAAATTACTCCTCCTTGTGCTCATTACATAACAAATGACCAAGATGGCTTTAACGTTCTTAGTCAATCCTTGCCGCTATAACAAAATGTCTTAGAATAGGTAATTTATAAACAACATAAATGTATTGCTCACAGTTCTGGAGGCTGTAAATTTCCAGACCAAGGGACTGACAGACTTAGTTCTTAAGTAAGTTGTGGTAAGTTCTGAGATAAGTTCTAACAAACTTTCTGCTTCATGGTTGACACTTTGTTGTTGCATCCTCACATGGTGGAAGAGGAAAGGAAATTCCCTTGTGCCATTTCTTTTTCTTTTTTTCTTTTGAGATAAGACTCTTGTTAGGTTGCCCAGCCTGGAGAGCAGTGGTGTGATCTCCGTCCACTGCAGCCTCCACTTCCTGGGTTCAAGTGATTCTCCTCAGGGCTTAGTCACTTCTCAAAGGCCTCACCTCTGAATACTATTAAATTAGGTGCTAGGTTTTTGATATTTTAATTTTGGTGGCACTTAGATTTTTGACATTTGAATTTTGGAGGGACACCAGTATTCAGATCGTAACACATATCCCTCAGGTTGATTAAACTTTACAGATTTATTTCTGACTATAACTCCCTAGTCTTCTTTTTTCTTAGAGCATTTACTTTTAAAAAAATTTACAATAATAAGTTCTCTTTCTGCCCCTCCTGGAAATATATGTCAGTGTTCTCCCAGATTTACAACCCAGGAAATATCTTTCTCAAAGACCTGGCAACCTTCTCTTTGAAACATAAACATCTAAGGAGATAGCATCTTTTTTCTCCCAATCTCTGTGGGACAGTAGAAACCTAAAGTCAATGGAAGTCAATTAGCAGATACAGAGGGCATAATTACAGACAAAAAAAAATTTGCAAACTCAGGAATAGTTCAATGTAGTTGACATGTCTCATTGGTCCACCTCCCTCCTCCCTGCCCCAGGGTTTTTATCTCACCCCAATGCTTACAAACCTTCCCACCTTTTGTTTCAACAGAGTTGAATTAAGTTTCTCTCTCCTCTGCAGTCATTTTGAATGAAGTCTTTCTTGCCTCTGTAATATAAGCACTGAACATTGCTGGATTTAGTAGTGGCTGTAATTGTGAACTTGACAGATGCAATGTTAATGAAAGGAAAAGTAAAGGCCAGGCTTTTATGATTCAAGAGAAAAGAGGGTAAAAATATTAATAATTGGAGGTACAGACAAGCAAACTCTCTCTCTCTCTCTCTGTCTTTGTGTGTGTGTGTGTGTGTGTGTGTGTGTGTGTGTGTGTGTGCGTGCGTGAAGGAAAGTAAAACAATTGACTGGTAACTGAGGGGGAAGTGGGGCCAAGTCAGAATTTTTTAGAGATAACATAGTAACAGCATGCTTGACTGCTGATGATAATTATCACCGGAAAGACATAAAAATAGATGATTCACTGAAGTGTGAGGAAAATTTTGAGAACAAATCTCCCATAAACATGATATAGCATGGATCTAGAACAAAGGCAGGAATATGGTCTTAGGTAAGATCAAGAAAAATTAACGTACCTTAACAGGATGGGGGTGGTACATGCAGACAGGTAAATAAGTGTGTTAGAATGAGGTTGTACATGTTCTCTCTTAATTCTTCTGATTTCTTGGTAAACTAAGAAAAACGAGGTTAAGGTTGAGGCATAGGATATTTGAAGAGATACGTCATTTGAAATCATCCTCTAGGAGAGAGTAGGAATGTGAATAAAATGAGGAAACATTGAGCTGCCAGCCAATCTTGAAGAACAATTTGAGGTTAGATCTTCATGTATTTAAAGTAAGAGCAGTCAGCATGCTTGTATTTTGTTTTTCTCCCCAGGCATGTTTAACTGCATAAGCGTGAGTGTGAAGAAAAGTTACTTAATCAAGCTGGGTTTCTGTCAAGTGAACACTAAGAGGTGGAAAGGGTGCAGTAGTTGAGGACAGATGCTTTAGTGTAAGAAACAAAGTGGGAGGCAACGATGGAAACAGTAGACACTGGGGACCTCTAGATGGAGGAGAGAAGGAAGGGGACAATCCCTGAAAAATCTATTGTGTACTATGCTGACTATCTGGGTGATGGGATCGTTTGTAGTCCAAACCTCAGCGTTATGTAATACACCCATATAACAAACATGCACAGATGCCTTCTGAATCTAAAAGTTAAAATTATTTTCACAAAGAAACAAAGTAGGCAAAAAACATAAAAATAGAAAAATAAATCAAATAAATAAATGAAATAAAAAAATTGGTAGATCCATGGAACATAGATCCTAGTAAGGTTGAAGGACTGTTGGAGCTAGAATGCTAATGATATAGGAGTTCAATAGAAATTAATTAATGAGGGTAAGGAAGTCCTAAGTAAGGCTTCCTTTTAACAAAAAAAAGTCCCCAAATCATTGTTTTTTCTAACAAAGAACAGCCTGTAAAATGGAACTACAGGCATAAATAAGTAGCTGGAAGCTTGCACGGGTGAATGCCGGCAGCTGTGCCAGTAGGAAAAGGCTACCTGGGGACTAGGCTTGTTAAACATGGTGGCTCCATCTTCCCTTCTCTTTGTCAACCACGTGTACGATAAGGAACAGACAATAAGTTGCTGGCTAGGTAGAGAATCCATCTGCATAATAAAAGGTTAGGGCACACGGCCAGCTTCTTAGCGCACTATGCAAATGTCACACCTGGTCCAACCAATCTCTGAGGCTCAGTGCAACTCAGACACCGCCTCCTCAAGCTCTGCTACAAAGCCCCATGCAATTGACCATGAAACCAGAAGACCCGCTCATGTTCCCCCTCTTTCTCTACAGGAGAGAGAGAGAGCTGTTTTCCTTTCTGTTTATTTTGCCTGTTAAACTTCCACTCTTAAACACACTTCTTGAGTGTCTGTGCCTTGGACTTGCCTGGCATGAGATGTCTGACCTTGACTATTTACCCCAGACAATGACGCCGCTTCACCAGAAGGTACAAGATAGAAAATTGCAGATGTGCTCTTATTTTCAGACTGATATGTTGAAGGGGTGGTATTAATAGTTACTGTTAAAAATCAGGTTTAATATATGGCAATAGCAGGGAGTAGATAGGAGTGAGTAGTTAAGGAGGAATGAGAAATGTTTACTGGAAGAATATAAATATTTGACAGACCAGTGTTTTAAGAAATAATTTATGCAGTTATTAAAATAACCGGTGAGACTGAGCACCGTAGCTCATACCTGTAATCCCAGCATTTTGGGAGGCTGAGGCAGGGGGATCACTTGAGGTCAGGAGTTTGAGACCAGACTGCGCAACATGGTGAAACCTCGTCTGGACTAAATTACAAAATTTAGTTGGGCATGGTGGCAGACACCTGTTATCCCAGCTACACAGGAGACTGAGGCTCGAGAATCGCTCGAGTCAGGGAGGTGGAGGTAGTGATAAGCCAAGATTGCACCGTTGCACTCCAGCCTGGATGACAGAGCAAGACTCTGTCTCAATAAAATAAAATAAAATAAAATAAATAATAAAATAAAACAACCAATGACACTGATGGAATAGGGCTAGAGAGATGTCAATGATAACTGCGAAAAGAGATAGTGAATGTTATTTCAGATGGCATGAGGAAGTGGTTTTGTTATGGGCTATATTTATTAAAATATTTATAAATTCCTAACAACTACTTGTCTGAAAATTGTTAGAGTCTTTAGAAACTTTATCATTAAACATACTGCAAGAATGTAGGCTAAACTTTATAAATTGTTTCTCTCTGAGTATTTGGGGGTGATTTTTGTGTGGGTGCTTCTCTGCTTTCCATTGCTCATTTTTTTAACTTAAGATTACATTTATAATAAAAACAGTAGTGAAAGTTGTTGAACTTGCAAAAGTATTTAAACTAAAATAAAGCTCCTTTGCTTTTAGCTGTATCATTTAATAGTTTTAGAACTTTTGATTTTTAATACATCTGAAGAAAATAATCTGTCCATGATATATGTTTTATTTCAATTTTATAATTGTCCTTACCATGAATTGCAATGAAAAGGACACTCAACAGGTTTACTTAAAGAAATTTAAATACCACCGTCACATGTTATCATTTTCTTATAACTGGCATTATTTTCATTTATAGAAATGATATCAGAGTTTATGCAAGTGGAAAGCTCAGCTTGTACAATTAAAGATTCAGTGACCTATATGATACAATAAAGGATATAATTTAGAAATAACAATGTAACTTTATAGAAAACAAATACTAAATAATTTTGTGAATTGAGAAGGCTAACTTAAGAACTAGAGAATGTGAAGGTCTTTAAGTAAATCAGTAATTTTCAAACATTAAAATATCCAAGGTAGTTATTAAAATACTGATCCCTCAGTGGCTCACGCCTGTAATCTCAGCATTTTGGGAGGCTAAGGCGGGCGAATCACAAGGTCAGGAGATCGAGACCATCCTGGCTGACATGGTGAAACCCCATCTCTACTAAAAATACAACAAATTACCCAGGCGTGGTGGCGGGCGCCTGCAGTCCCAACTACTCGGGAGGTTGAGGCAGGAGAATGGCGTGAACCCGGGAGGCAGAGCTTGCAGTGAGCCGAGATCGCGCCACTGCACTCCAGCCTGGGCGACAGAGCGAGACTCTGTCTCAAATACACACACACACACACACACACACACACACACACACACACAACAAACAAACAAACAAAATAACACAGATTCCTTATTTTATTTCATTTAATCAGTTTTTGTTTATTTGTTTGTTCTACTCAGATTCTTCCAATGTACAGTCCTGGTTGAGTACCACTCCTGTAAAAGTAATCAAAGTCCCAGGAGGAAAAATTTACATCCAAAGATGTCTTCCTTGACATATGTAGCTTTATGTTACTGTAGGAATATGAGAAATATCCTTAGTGGATAATATTACCAAAAAATAGTAAATACACATAAGAGTGAATACTTCAGCGAAGATAATACTAATTTTTATCGTTTGAAAAAAATACAGATTATATTTTCCAAAACCCTTTCTGAAGAATCAAAATGTTACGATCCAGAAATAAAATTATGAACCAAAGGTAATAGCATGATGCTGCTATGAATAAACGTATAGATTGATATCTAAAGTGTTCTGGTGCTGAGTTACTTAGAGAGAAACTCTCTAAGTTTCTGGTGATGAGTCACTACATGAGAGAAATTAAAAGGACCACTAAGCTTGTAGCAAGAAGGGCATAAACTTGGCTGATTTTCTACCTTATTAGTCATACTGCAATATAATTTAGTATAGCCTGAACTAGGCAGAACTTGAGATTAACCTTGGGGTAGAGAAAAATGCAATCACTTTTTATGTTCTTGTTTAAAATTCCCCAGCCACCTCCAAATCCCCAATCCCCAATCTATCCTTCTTCTCTGGCTTGTTCTGTGCCTGGAAAAACTGGCTTCTGTGCACTATATGACCTGGGTTTCTCTGCATGATGATGTTTGGGATTTTAAAAGAATGAGATAAGGATGTCTGTGAGAAAGTAATATAGAAAGACCTCTTGGAATAAAGTGAGGATATCTGGTCCAATGTGAGTGCACACCAGAGAGTATCTGATACAAAGGGAGCTAACGCTGGTCGGCAGCTGTTTCGTAGCTTTCAACCAGCCTCTTTCCTTGATCAACAGAGTTTGATTAAAACACTTATATACAGAATGGCCATGGCAGCAGAAATATATATGCATTCAAAAACCTCAACTTCATGGCCAATTTGGCTATTAAATCTGCTGAGTGTTCAAGCTACTATTAATACTATCACAAGCCAGCAATGTACATGATTCCTGGGGAGGACCAGCAAACTACTTCTCGGGATGATTGCAATGGACATTTTTCATCAAGAAGGTAATAATTTATCTTCATCATAACAGGCATATATTTGTAAAATTCATTTTCTTTCCCTGTCTACAGTGAGTTTGCCAGTACCACCATCAGTGGACTAACACAGTGCCTCATCACTGTCATGGTATTCTATTCAACATAATGTCAGACCAAGGGTCTCAATTTAAGCTACTCCAGAAAGAAGGCATCTTTGAAGAATTTGGGTTAATCTATATGGTAAAGAACCCTAGGTAGTAAATTGCTGTTTCAGGAGCCTAGAATGTGATGGAAAAAGGACCTTATCATTGTTACCCTGGCCTCAAATAAACTGCAGAAGTCTGGGCTGTGACACGTATGCACATTTCATATTAATCAATTATTAATTTCCTTCACTCCCTTTCTTTCTTACCTTGTATAGATAGCATGAGTAGTGGTTAAAGTTCCATGTGGGAGTAGGACTGGATTGGCATCACCTGGGGTGACATAGTGGCTGAAAGGTCTTCTATCATCTTTATGTTTAAGAAGATGGTTCATTTAGCTGAAAGCAAAGAAAAAGTGACATCACGTAGCAAAAATGTTAAACTGGTCTGCATATTTTACATTTACTTCTATGATGTGTTATTCATCCTTCTCTTCCTACTCTGTGCCCAGGGAATTTGCAACCTACATACTCTACCACCTAGGCTTTCTAGCTTGCTGTTACGTTTTAAGACCCGTTAATCCTGACCTTCACAATACTTTCTTTTCTCCAGACTTGAGTTCTCAACCAAATACATGTGAACTTCTTCAATAAAAAATGGGAACTGAAGAGACTTCTCTGACAGTGTGTTGGGCCCTGGCATGAAACAATGCACCATCTTTATAATTTCGTGACGAATCCCTTAATATGTGGTTTGTTCCACTTAAATATGTTTTTAGAGTAGGGCCATAAGAGAAAGTAAAAATAGAAGATTTAAGGCAAACTTATTAGGCTGGGACCAGAGGCATTGCATTTAAAACTTCTATTTAAAATATTTTATGGATTCATAATAGTTTCTCATATTCATGGATTATTTTATAGTTCAAAGCAGGATGTATTCCAGATTACCGAACTAAAGAAGCGTTGATACTATTAAGAGGCGTTGATAGGGTTCAGTAAAATGTGTCCTATAAAGTGGAAAATATATTTTAGTATAATGATATTTGAGGTCTTGAAGGTCAGCAGAAAAAAATAAAAACATAATGAAAACCTTAAATTTTGGCAAATTTAAACTTAATGCTCCAAATAATAAATATTTAAGTTGTTGAACAGGGAAATGGAAGGATAGTCTGAGGAATGTTCATTTTTTGCCATTTTGTGGGCAGAATGAGTAGAAACTGAAACTAGGTAAATAAGCTGGGAGGCTGCTAAGTTTGTCAGACATAGTGTAGTGAAGAGGACTCTGAACTAGAAGTTAGAAAGCTTTTACTTATCTTCTCAGAGTTTCAGTTTCATCAATGTTTAAGCGAAGATAGGAAGGTCTATGTAGAATGATCCAAGGTGATTGTAGCCATTAAATAGAATGCAGTGCGAAAATGTTTTGAACATTGTAAAACACTGCACAATATAAGTTACTATTCTCCATCTATTTGGTTGACTTCCGGAATTGCTGGACTAGCATGGGGCCAATAAAATTAGACAAGGAAGTATGGATTGAAATATTTCCGTTTAGGAATAATTGATAGCCCACAGTAACACTGAATACGGGGATTAAAAAAAAAAAAAAGTAGTCAATACTGATATAAAGTTTGGAACCTCATGCCTAGGTCATGGAGAAAGGAGGCAGAATTTGATGAAACTGTTCCATTTAGTTTAGAAATATACCAGGCAGTTGGAGATGTAAAATTTTAGCTCAAAGAAGAAGTTTGGTATAGAGATATATTTAATTTGAAGACATTCCAACTAACACACATTGAGACTTTATGATTTGCAAGATACTACAGCATGTGAATTATCTTTTGCCACAATAATTCTACATAACAAATCACTCAAAATTCAGTGGCTTAAAACAATCATTAATTTAATGCACAAATCTGTGGTGAGTGGTTCTTTTAGTGTTGATGGGGGCTCATTCATGTCTCTGTAGTCACCTGCATGTCATGTTCTGCTTTTTTTGGCTGAGATTTCTTACATGTCTGGTGATCAAGTGGTTGTTGGTTGTTCTAAGATGGCCTCAGCTGCACAATTGTCTAGACACATCTCTGCTCCATGTAATTCATCCTATGGCTGTCTACCCTGGGCATGTTCTTATGACAGCTATATTGTACAAGAGCAGTCAAATGAAAATTCAGAAGGCTTCCAGAGGCCAATATTTAGAATTGACATAGTTATTTCTCCTATATTCTGTCTGCCAAAGCAAGTTAAATGTCAGTCCAAAACGAAACAGAGGGAAATAAACTTTGTCTCACTATTGAGAACAATTAACATTAAAGGATATAGATAGACGGAGGAAAGACAAAATAAAGCCATTAATTAAATCAGCCTGTCATGGTGATATTTTAAGTAATTTATTAGCAAATATTCTTTCGTGTCTGTTCCAGGCACAGAGATAAAGCAATAAAGAGAGGAAATATTTCTGCTTAATTGCGGTTATCTGTTAGTGATTGAGGCCAGTTATATAAAAAAAAAAAATAGACAGCAAAATATCGCTTAGTGATAAATGCTGTAGGAAATACAACAGTGATACAATTGGATGTGTCTAGGAAAGTGGTATGCTAGATTGAGTGGTTTATCTGTGTAGTTGATACAAAGTGCATAAGATATTGATATATTTGATGATTGGAATGTAGGTGGTGTTAATGAAACCTAGACATCAAATGTTGAATAATAAGAGGCTGTGATGGAGGTGAGCAGAAAAAACAACATGTTAATCCGTGACTGATGACCATGTTCTCAGATATTATTCAAGTGAGATGAGAAATCATGAAGAGTTTGAAGGAGAGGAGTATTGTTACATAATTGTATATTGAAAATATTAATTT
This sequence comes from Rhinopithecus bieti, assembly GCF_001698545.2. Lineage (NCBI taxonomy): Eukaryota > Metazoa > Chordata > Mammalia > Primates > Cercopithecidae > Rhinopithecus > Rhinopithecus bieti. Next base: position 713,204 of record NW_016820890.1, on the reverse strand, counting down.
TGGATGTTATGTGGATAAGAGCGCTAAGGTAGGCATATTTGATAAATCCTACTATCTTTCGATTTATAAACCGTAGATAAAATATTAATTAATTAATTAAAAGTCAAATTAAAATAAATGCTAAACCATAGCACAAGTATGATGCTGAGTGAAGTCAGAGGAAAGACAAATTCATTTTGACAGGAGGATCTGTGAGGACTTCATAAAAATGATAGCATTTGAACTAAAGATTGGAGTATGAATAGAAATTCAGTATGATGAAAAGGACATGAAAGGCATTCAAGGTACAAGGAGACAGCAACAGCTAAGGGATTGAAGTTTGAAAAATGCATTTGTGTGCAGGTGTTATTTAGGCAAACAATGATCAGATTTCAAATGCATATAAGCTTGTCCCTGATGTTTTGTTTGTGGCTACACAGCAGACTGTTCAGCACAATGTGAATGTTTTGTTCTTAGACTGTTTTGTTGACAAATCTTATGATTTATTTAAAATGTGCTATGATTTTCCTTTCTAGCTGCAGTGTTACAGTTGTTGATCATAGGAATTTCAAGAAAATGTCCAGATAGTTGCAATTTCCAAACCACAAGTAACTAATGAATTTTAACATCATAAATTTTAAAAATAAAAAATATTAGTATCTGTGTATAAAGATGATTAATAAAAAAAGATCATATGTAAGGCTTCCAAAGAAAGGAAAGTCATTGTCTGAATTTTTGACGAGACTGGAAAATGAAGGTAGATATTCAAAATATAGAATTTGAAATCTGTATTTTATAATCGGAAGAACATGCCATGAAGTCAGGTTTCTTTAAATAATTGTTTTGAGTTTTCCTTTTCTCTCATTTCTTTATTTACTTCTCTAATTCTCTCTCTCTCTCTTTCTCCTCTTTCTCATCTTTCTTTTTTCCCTTTCCTCTCCCTCACCTTTACTTTCCCCTTTCCTTTCTCCTCTCCCTCCTTTTTCTTCTGTTACCCAGAAATCTCCTGCAGTAAATTTCGCTATAGACCCAGGCACACTTATTCAACAACATTCTATTTTCATCACTAGTTAGTGATGATCACAGGTTAATTTTTTATGATTACCTTTATTTTCTTTATCACTACCTGCTCTAATAAAATAATTATTGTGATTTTTTAAATAACTGTTGAGGCTTAACGTTGAAACAACAAATTCAATATTAAATTTAAAACTCAAAAAATAAATCTCTTGAACTGCATGTGAATGGAATCTCAGAATGCACTTTTATTTATCTGTCAGAATATTACATGTTGTTGCACACAGCTGCAGAGATTTTTTTTTTAATTTGAGCATCACTCCACTGAATGAATATACTTTCGTTTTCAGTAGGCATTTTGCTCTTGATGGGTTTTGGATTGTTTCCAGTTTAGTACGTTTAAAATTAAACCTTCTGTACACATTTGTCCATATGCCTTTTGGTGAATTTAAGTATTCAACTATGTTGGGAAAATATCTAGCAGCTAAATTGCTGAGTCATATGATAAGTATGTGTGGACTTCAGCTGATACTGCCAAGCTTTTCTTTTTCTTTCTTTCTTTCTTTTTTTTTTTTTTTTTTTTTTTTTTTTTTTAGGTGGAATCTTACTCTGTCATCCAGGCTGGAGTGCAGTGGCATGATCTTGGCTCACTGCAACCTCTGCCTCCCGGGTTCAAGTGATTCTCCTGCCTCAGCCTCCTGAGTAGCTGGGAGAGATTCTCCTGCCTTAGCCTTGTGAGTAGCTGGGATTGCAGGTACGCACCACCATGCCTGACTAATTTTTGTATTTTTAGTGGAGACAGAGTTTCACCATGTTGGTCAGGCTGGTCTCGAACTCCTGGCCTCAGGTGATGCACCCTCCTTGGCCTCCCAAAGTGCTGGGATTACAGGCTTGAGCCACTGCGCCAGGCCACACTGTAAAGCATTTTTTTTTTTAAGTCATTGTACCAACTTTACTCCACATAGTAATATATGCATTCTGCTATCTCCACCTTCTGTCCAACACTTGGTATTTTTCAGTCATTCTGACATTAGATATTCTGTTGGGTTTTTAGAGTTTCCTCATTGTCGTTCTAATTTGCATTTCTTATATGACAAATTAATTTGAAAAACTTTCTATATGTATATTGGCCATTTTGGTATATTTTTTTCATAAAGTACGTGTTCTAATATATAAACTATTTTAAAATTGAATTGGCAGAGCTCTTTCTATTGATTTACAGCAATTTTTGTATATTCTGGATACAGTTCTTAATAATATAAGTACTGTAAATACCTTCTTCAAGCATGTGGCTTGGTTTTAATAAAATCTGATTTATCAAGCTTTTGTTTTAAGAGTAGTGGTGAATGTTTCCCCCAGCCTATGGTGTTCTACATGTCTGGACTGACAAGCACTCTGCAAAATATTTGAGAGGAGCCCTTGGCATATCTTCAGAGTTCTCTTTCTGTGTAGCTCTCTCCTCTTTGTTACTCCCTTCTACTAGCCTTGATCTACTCTGCCTACTGCCTGGGTATCCTCAGACACCTCGCTCCATATCCTTTATCCAAGGAGTTCATTGGGTTCCAACTGGGTTGCTTCTCCTTGTGGTATGGCTTGAATATTCTCTCAGACAGTGAGCTGGTGCAATTGCAATTGCAGGTTTCTCCAAGATTGCTTCTCTTAAGGAACCATTGTTTGTTGCATGACATTGAAAATAAGAACTAAAAGTAGATCTACCACTTGATCCAGTATCTACCCAGAAGAAAAGAAGTCATATGAAAAAGACTTGCACATGCGTATGTTTAGCAGCACAGTTTGCAATTGCAAAAATATGGAACCAGCCCAAACAAACAATGAGTGGATAAAGAAAATGTGACACACACACACACACACACACACACACAAACCATGGAATACTACTCACTACTCAGCCACGAAGAGAACAGAATAATCTCATTTCCAGCAAGGATGGAATTGGAGACTATTATTCTAAGTGAAGTAAATCAGGAATGGAAAACCAAACATCATATGTTCTCACTTATAACTGGGAGTAAGCTATAAGAATGTAAAGGCATAAGAATGACACAATGGGCTTTGGAGACTTGGGGACATGGGTGAGGGTAGGGTGAGGGATAGAAGACTACACATTGGGTACAGTGTACACTGCTTGGATGATGGGTGCATCAAAATCTCAAATATCACCACTAAAGAACTTATCCATGTAAACAAATACCACCTGTTCCCCAAAAACCTATTGAAATAAATTTTTTTTTAAAAGTATTTTAAAATTTTACTTTAAATTCTGGGATACAAACACACGATGTGTAGGTTTGTTACCAGTTATATGTATGCCATAATGATTTGCTCCACCTAGCAAGCCATCATCTAGGTTTTAAGCCCCACATGCATTAGCTATTTGTCCTAATGCTCTCCCTCCCCTTACCCCCCTCCCCCTGACTGGCCCTAGTGTGTGGCCTCCCTGTGTCCATGTGTTCTTACTGTACAACTTCCACTTATGAGTGGGGACATGTGGTGTTTGATTTTCTGTTTCTGTGTTAGTTTGCTGAGGATGATGGCTTCCAACTTCATCCATTACCTGCAAAGGACATGATCTCATTCCTTTTTTGGATGCATAGTATTCCACAGTGTATATATACCACATTTTCTTTATTCAGTCTATCTTTGATGGCCATTTGGGTTGGTTCCACATCTTTACTGTTGTAAATAGTGCTGCAATAAACGTACATATGTATGTGTCTTTATAACAGAATCATTTATATTCTTTCGAATATATAACCAGTAATGGGATTGCTGGTTCAAACAGTATTTCTAGCTCTAGATCCTTGAGGAATTGCCACACTGTCTTCCACAATGGTTGAAATAATTTACACTCCTTTCCCACTAACAGTGTAAAGCATTTCTATTTCTCCATAGCCTCACCAGCATCTATGGTTTTCTGACTTTTTAATAATCACCATTCTGACTGTTGTGAGATGATATATCATTGTGGTTTTGATTTGCATTTCTCTAATGATCAATGATGTTGAGCTTTTTTAAATGTTTCTTGGCCACATAAATGTCTTCTTTTGAGAAGTGTCTGTTCATATGCTTTGCCCATTTTTTGATGGGTTATTTGTTGTTGTTGTTGTTTTTCTTATAAATTTGTTTAAGTTCCTTGGAGATTCTGGATATTAGACTGTTGTTAGATGGGTAGATTGCAAAATTTTTCTGCCGTTCTGTATGTTGCCTGTTCACTCTGATGAAGTTTCTTTTATTGGGCAAAAGCTCTTTAGTTTAATTAGATTCCATTTGTCAATTTTGGCTTTTGTTGCAATTGCTTTTGATGTTTTCATCATGAAGTCTTTGCCCATGCCTATGTCCTGAATGGTATTACATAGGTTTTCTTCCAGAGTTTTTATGGCTTTGGGTTTTACATTTAAGTCTTTAATCCATCTTGAATTAATTTTTGTATAATGTCTAAATTGTTAAAATAAAATCACCTCAGTAAATAACAACTACTTTGGGAGAGATACTTCAATGTTATATAAATACCCTGTTTCTTCAAGATAAGTGTTTCTGAAGGTTTTTTTTTTTTCCCCCCCAGAATCTCACTCTGTCACCCAGGCTGGAGTGCAATGGCTTGATCTTGGCTCAGTGCAAGCTCCGCCTCCCAGGTTCACGCCATTCTCCTGCCTCAGCCTCCCGAGTAGCTGGGACTACAGGCGCCCACCACCATGCTTGGCTAATTTTTTATATTTTTAGTAGAGATGGGGTTTCACCACGTTAGCCAGGATGGTCTCGATCTCCTTACTTCGTGATCCACCCTCCTCGGCCTCCCAAAGTGCTGGAATTACAGGTGTGAGCCACCGCTCCTGGCCCTCAAAAGCCATTTTTATACTTACCATTACATGTGACATCACAAGAATCCTTTCCTCTGTAAAGAAACGGAACTTGAAAAAAAGAGAAACTCATTGTTTTGTGTATTTTACCCCTGTTTTTGGTCAAGTGGGAGAATAAATCCAGTCTCTCTTTTTCCATCTTGGCTCAAAGCAGAAATCTCTCTCATTATTTGTGTTGTTTTATGATCACACACACACACATAGATTATCTAAGGCTTTATATTTTATCTTCTTTCCTTTTCTCTTTCCATTCTATGCTATCTTTGTGATATCTCCTATGTTCTCTCAGTTTTAACTACTAACTTTCAACTTACGTCATAGGAATGACAGAATGGATAAAAATAGTTTCAAATTAGAGTCCTCAGTATATCTGTGATTTTTACTATTTCCATAGAACTATTCAAACATGGTGCTAAGAACACCCAAATGGAGCTCCTCAGGTGAGAAAGACAGAATTTCAGCCATTTCCATAGTCAAGAGTCCTCCACTTATCACAGACAGCTCTTCTGGAACCCTTCTTACTTGGCATCTCTGCATTTTCCCAGTTAATAAATTCTACTTATAAGAACCAGATAATTACTTTGCATAGAGATACATGGACTGCATATTTTCTCTGATTATCCTGTTGTTTTCTATTGACTTGTTTCAACTTTGTCTCCAAAATCTTGCATTCTATGACCTTATATATAAATTCTCTGCTAGATAGACTTTAGCCTTTTGACCACTTCATTTGTAGTTTTTGAAAAAATACTTACGTTTTAATCACTAATCTGTCTCCCACTCTGTGAAGACTGACATGGTTAATTTCTATGTGATCCCAATAATAACACTGAAATAATTTTTATAAAGGAAATTTATATATAAAATTAAATATTACTAAGGACAGTTAATATTCATTGTAAGGCAGTTTAAATGCTTCCTTACAGTAGCAAAAGATCTGTCTCTTTAAAAAAAAGAAAAGTTGCTTTAACAAACTTATTCTTACCCAGGACTGAGCCTTGAGGATCCAGGGTTGAATAAACCAATGTCTCTAGCTTGGTGAAGATACTTGCTAAAATTTTCTTGAGCCATTATGGTTGTTAAGACAATTTTGCTGAGTAGAAGAAAAATTCTGATTTTTGTTTGAGGAGACATGGATTTCGATCTTCATTTTGAGGAGATATATCTCTACTGTGATATAAAATTATTGCTATGTCTATTGGTGACAGATACGAAAATATTAGTTATGTTTTTTGGTTATGTCTGCTAGTGAAGAAAATGCCAAAATTCAGGAAATACCACTGTTTAAGACCCAATCAATGCTGCAATTCCCTTAGGTAACTGTTGGTTGGAAGGTAAAGCTAAACTAAGGGAAGGGGTTTAGGAAGTTGAACTACATTGATTTAGGGAAAGGCTAGAGTTCGTTTTTTGGTTTTGTTTTGTTTTGTCTTTTCATGATGATGCTCAAATTTTATTAGAAATGACCTTTTCCCTTTGAAGTTCATGGGTAACACTTGCTTCTGACTATTAGCATTAGGAATGGGGATAACTAAATTTTTAATTAATTAATTATAAAATGTATGTGTACACAACACATTGAGAAGGAAAATGAGTTAGTTACAAACTCCACCAAAGCGAATACTTGGGTGGAACCTTCCCAGACAAAATGCACAATAATCATGTTGCAAATTGTAGCCCTTAATTATCTGGTGTATACAATGTAGGAATGTAATTCATTCTTTGAATCCCGTGTCTAAATGAGAAAATAAAATAGCTCCCCTTTTTCCATTTTTTATCTTGTCTAAAATTATGCATTCACAGCTTCCACCCGAAATGTAAACACTAGATATTGTCATGTTTGTTGGTTTAATGTTTTTATAATTTTAACTTTATTATTATTACTATTTTCAACTGTTTGAACATAACTTTGAGTAGTGATTTTTTTTTTTTTTTTTTTTCTAAAGCAGCATGTTCTTCTGTGATGCCTTCAAGGTCACAGTCTCTCTATCCTTGCCTGCTGTACATAGACAGAGCAATAAAACAGGTAATACTCTTACTCAATTGAGGTGCAGATCTTATTTCTGCTGAACATCTGTGCAGTATGAATCTCCATATTATACCCTAAACACCGATTTTTTTGGTAATATTATCGACTTCGCCTCTTTGCATTTTTATTTACATTGATATGACTCAATTGGGATATGCTGTTGTTGAGCCATGCATAATTTTAATGACATAAAATTTAGGAAAAACCATACCAATATTAGAAAAATGTCAGCTTGAAGCAATACCATTTCTAATAAAAAACAACTTAGAGAGGAAATAAATATTAGAAAATAAGCCTCTTCTCTATTTCAAGAGTCACACTTAGGGAAAAAAATGAATCATCATGTCATAATGAAAACAGATCATTTTCTGTAATATTAGAACCATGCCTCTTTTCAGCCTTTGCTTTTTTCTGAAGACTGCATTTCACTTCAATGTTGATTTCTAAAATAGATAAATTAGAATTATATAAACCAAAGGCACTAAGCATCAATAGGGAAAGAGGTAGCAAGCTTAGCAAAATACATATTATTATTTTCAGGCTGATAAATATTTATTTTTTTTTGAATTAGAACTTACTTATTTTCAGGCTTAGAACATTGAGATAGACACAGCATATAAGTGGAACACATGTCATTCATTTTTTTTTTTCTTGTTGTTAAGTATAAGTAAATGTATTTGTAATGGATGCAGGAACACATAAATGAAATAGTTGGGTAAAACTTTCAGAACATTTAATGTATTATTAATTCCTGCTGTCCCTTTTACTGGATAGACAAGTGATCCCTCAATCATTTTATTTTCATAGATGCCAAAAAGTGTGCCAAAGCCTCAGTCTAGTGTTTTTCTCCTTATGACACTACCTATATAAACTGCCATTTATGGTCCATAAAGAAAAACGTAGGCCGGGCGTGGTGGCTCAAGCCTGTAATCCCAGCACTTTGGGAGGCTGAGACGGGCGGATCACGAGGTCAGGAGATCGAGACCATCCTGGCTAATACGGTGAAACCCCGTCTCTACTGAAAAAAAAAAAAAAATACAAAAAAAGAAAAACGTAATTTACCTTAATTACTTGTCCAATAATATTATTTTCTGTTACATACAAACACATACACACACACACAATCAGAAAAATAGGAGCTTTGCTTTTGAAAATTATACTCGAACAAAGATGAAATGCCTTTTAAAAGTCACTGGTATTTTTTCCCTAAAGGAACAGCTTTATGCTTAGTCAGTACTCCTCACATAGTAGACACTAAATTAATGTTCAGTATGAGAGGGGATAAATTAATATTTTCTCTGAAATCTTTGCAAACACCTTCAGGGAAATACTCTGTGCTCTCATGATGCGTAATTCATAATGGTCACTTTACTGGATCAGTGCCATGTAATGGAGATATGGGAACTTGAAATTGGACCATAAGCTAATGGCATCACGATGCTGTTCTTAATTTAGATTTTGTAGTTTGACTGAGATGTGGAACACTTTGCCAGAGAAATGCACTGATGAAAATTATAAAATTGAAAACAAAATTTCTATGAGAAAAATCTAATTAATCAACTGTGTTTTAGTGGGTATAACTGCAAATGTGTATGACTGTAAGGTATTTAATGGTAATCAAATATGTAATTGTGAAGTCAGCCCTAAAGAGACAGTGCTACATATTTATATTTATGATTTTGGGGGCCTTGGTGAAAAGTAAATCAGTATTAAATAGCAATTAGGCAGTAAAGTTATTTTTATTGATCAATTTCAGCAGTTATTTGTTAGGTTTCAAATAAATATTTTGAGCTCTAAAGCTATTGATTGTCATGTATTTTAAGTTACTAAACTTATGGATAATTATCAAGGCAATATTTTACTTTTTTGCAGCAAAGCAACATAAGATGTAAAATGATCTATTTTTTTTTTTTTCAACATAAAGGCTTCTGATTGTCATTATTCCATGAACTGAATTTTATTGCTAGGCCTTAAAAAACTACTTAAAATTTATCCAGTTAAGAAAATAACACACTATACTGTTTCTTTCAAAGACACTGAATAAGTCAGTGAAACATGCTACGTATTCATCAGTTGAGATCCTTCTGAAAGAGTGGTGGCATAAAAATAAATAAATAAAACCTCACAATGATAACAAAGACAGTGACATAGATCAAACAGACTCCATGATTTACCAATATAATATGTTAAAAATGGTAATTAAAGAAATATTCCATATAGGTTTTATTTCTGTCTCTACAAAAATAAAGCCATACTTGACTGTGGTCACTGACATTTTTCAATGTTATGGGCCATTTTCCCATGCTAGGGAGAGGGTTGGGATTTTCTAAGTAGACATGTTTGCAGATTTTATGGAGTAATAAAATATTCAATGAATGGATTATAAAGCACTTGATAAAATTTTAGAGGCATATAAATACTAAGAGATGTAGTCTCTTGGGAAAAAAGGAAACACACACACACACACACACACACACACGCACATTCTAGACTTACAGCACCTTTGTTTGTCTTTTTTTGATGGGGAAAGGAGTGAAAGGGGGCAGCGAGGAGGGAGAAAATACAAAATAGAAAAGGAGAATGCAGATGGGATCTTTTAAAGCAGTTTGCACACTTTCAGAAGTACAGAAATAATTACAGGTTTTTTTTGGCAAATAACTGCCTTTCTCTGAGATCTCCTTTATTATTATTGTTAAATAATACTTGAAACTATTATTTAACATTTTTAAAAGAAGAGTACTATTTTAACTTTATAAGCAATTGGTAAAGATTCTCGTTTGTTCTGTTGTTTTGATTTTTTCTACTGACAATTTTATCTTAGACTCATTGTCTCCCATCTCTCCTCATGGTTTTAATATCATTTACCAGAAGGGGCTAGTACCAATTGCATGAAAATCTATAGCTTGTTTTTGTACTTATGTAAATTAATATTAAAACATAGAACTTGCTGAAGTTTGTATGTAATGCCGAAAATACATATTTAAGATGCAGAGAAAACCACCCAGGGAACAGGAGATTGGAAGGTTCTTTGCAGAGTATACTGTCAGAAGGGTGGCAGACAGGTCCTTTGAAGCTAATATACTCAGATTTCCTGGGGCTGCTGCCATCTTCCACAGGAGCAGCCTCTGAATAAGAAATATTTCTGTCTAATCCTGCTGAGGACAGATAAGTTTGCCAATTGAAACTGTAAAGCCCTGACAGCCAACGGCATTGGTTTTGTAATAGCAAAAGACCGATGCTGAAATATCAGAAATGCAACAGCATTCTCTGACAGCAAGAAACTAACATGTTTGACAAGAAATTGGAATCATGATCATTTCTAGTCAAACAAGGTGTCTGTTCATTCAAAGCATCAAATTTACCTTTATTTCCAAAGATAAAGATTCATTTCATTACTGACATGTTCTTTTTTCCCCTTGTCAAGTTAAAAAACTTAGAGGCACGTATGTGTGATACATTCTATCTGAGTAACAACCTTTGTTATTTTTCTTTTAATAAAGATGATAATAAAAATAATACAATGTTTCCCACATAATGCTCAATCACAATGCCACACCCATTTATTAAATCTGCTCCATTTAACCAAGTGTCTGCATATTTCAGATTTTAAATGTTTTTCACTCATTCCAATAACCATCAAATTTGAGATCCTTTTAGATCTTCCCCTCCCTCATTTTATCTTATAACCCATCCAGTTGTAACCCATTAGTCTTAAACACCTTTTTGGTAAGATTAGATTATGGATTGGCTTGATACAAGCCATAAAGCAGAAACCATTTTAAAATGTGGTATCAGAAAATTAACTAAATTTAGTGAATGAATAAAATGGAACTTATTTACTGTTTGTCTATTATTAAATGTAGGTAGCATTTATTTTGTGTAATCCCCTTGGGCATTTTTCTCCAAGTTTTAGTAAATTACATAATAATTTATTGGAATCAAAACAATACTATTTGGAGTAGAATTTTGTTACACGGAAAAGGCTTAGAGATTCTTTCCATGAATTTTAAGAACAATTGTCAAACAAATTCCAAATGGATAGTAAACTTTATTTTATATATTAGGGCATATTTATTAAATGTTGTTATAATGAATGACATTTACTTTTGTCAGATATCTCTAAATTAAAAAATTATATAAATATTCTTCAATTAACACTGCTCTTAATAGTTTCTTAAAAATGAACTCTGATAAGTATGCTTTTATCAATAGTTACAAAAGCATCCTCATATGCACACACACAACACACACACATACACTAATATATTTTGGCAGAGTACAAATTTAAGGTATAATGAAATAGAACTTTAACATAGTTTACATCTTATTTAGAATTTTGGTAGTCACATAATATTTTATAAACAATGAGAAAACAAACCACTGACAAAAATTCTCTTTTTGTAATCATGAGTGTCAACTCAATTACATCATTTTATGAGCATAATTTGTACAACAAATCCAATTCCAGAAATGCAGCATTTCTAAAATATATATTGTGAAACATAGATAATTTGCATTTGTTTACATTCTTTAATATTTAATTCTATTTTTGCCAACAGGATTGTTAGGTCTATGATTTGAGAAGAAATCAGTAAAATGTTAAGTTTCTATAAATTAGTTATATTTTAAGAATTTTTTTTAGTTGTAAGTGATATATATTCCATGGATAGGGCTTGGGCTTGGGAGTCAGTCAGTATAACTGAAAATCAAGATTCTACAATGCATTAGTTCCCTGTCTCCTTATAGTAATAATTCTAAATCTCATTTTTTCCTATCTGCAAACTTGGTGTGTTAGTAGCTTTACTTTGAACCTAACCTGTATTCACTAGAGGAATTTAACATAAGTGTGAAGATGTGGCATGAGGGAAAAGGAACGGAACAAATCCCGAGAAAAACTTTAGGTACATGGCTTGTTTAGTCAACTGTTACAATGAGAAAATGGAAATGGTTTCATTTTTATGCTAATTGTTTTCATACTAATCTTTTTGTCCAGTTACCTTGAGGTGATGCTGAATGTCTAATAGTTGGCTACAATAAAATAGGGAATATCTGACTTGCAGATAGATCTCTGAGATACTCTAAGCACAAAATGGCAAAATGTGGGGACCAAAGTTGGGATAAAAGATAGTTGAATTTCATCAAGGTCTTTCAGTAAGTCACAGGTTTGATCAGACTGTTTTATGTGAAATATTCAGTTTTTTTTCACTCAACACTTGCACAGCATGCCTGTTTTAGGTCAGGAAATGTGCTTAAGATGAACACTGCTGAATAAAATATAGTCTTTGCCTTTAATAACGTCACACTGCGGTTATGTTATATAATAATAAACATGTAAATAGAGATAGTCACTCAATGATCAGTTTTCCCATGGTGCTAATTTGATAATTCAGAGGTAGTTTGAAAACTTTGAAGAGGCTAGGGAAGCTTTTATGGAAAAAAGGCACATCATGTGTAGTAGGAGTCGGGGAAAGGAGGAAAATGTTTTGTACAATAGGGTGTCTCTCTGCTTCTCCTGTAGACTGAGGAAATTTTGAAAAGAAAGAAGTGAAAGACTAAAAAGGAAGTAGGACTGTTCTTGCTAGAACCTAGAGTGAAGACATTATCTGGCTAATGGCCTCTACATTTCTAGTTACTTTGTAACTCTAATTCTGGATGACCTTGTCCAAGAGGTTTAATTCTTTTCCTCATTTTTCTGAAAGTCCATGACCTTTAATAAACCTGTGGAAAAATAGACCTTGACTTCACTCTCTTCTTTGTAAGTAGTGTTTCATTTTTACCACTACTCCTACTAGCTCTAGCTACCTTTAAATCCGTATCATCACTATCGCTGCTCATTTTAATATAAAGAATTAATTGGATAGACTTTTTATTGGGACTTTTCCTGTTTACAGTCTCAAATACTGTGCTTCACTTTGAATTTTTCATTAGTTTCTATGGTTTCAGTTATTACCAGTGACTTCTAATATTGTATCACTTGGCTTGAGCGTTAGACACAGGCTTCAGGCTGTGCAATGGATATCAGCCTGTGGATGTACTACGGGCATCTCAAACATCACATCTTCCAGGCCAAACATTATTCATCATCCTCTATTCACTATATGCATTCTGCCACCTAATTCTGTCAAGTATATTTTTAAGTGTATTATTATTATTATTGTATTTTCTTTATTCTTGCTTTTATTTATGGAACTCCAGACCTCATCATTTTTGCCTCGGTGATTGCAGTATTTTTTCCCAGTTACTTTAGTTATTACAAAATACTTAGTTTTCTAATCCCCACAGGGCTCTCTAATTCTCTTTTGTGAACCTGTTTTCATGATGGAAAAGAAGTCACTTCAGCTTAAATCTCATGCCCAGACTACATCTCCCACTTACCCTTCATTTAGCATTTTTCTACTGACTCCATGCATAGGTCTTCCCTCTCATTCCTTGAAGATTTTAGCAGCTGTCTCCATGTTGATCTTCAACATCCTCCCTGCCACATTACTTGATTGCAATATCCAGATGCATTGTTTTTATTAGGGCTTGTTCTAACAGTTATTTGACTTTCTTCCTGAATGCCTAGTAACCTACTCATATTGAATAGCTCAGTCTTCTCTATAATGAGGTCTGAGATTTGTCATTAACAATAATTTCACCTCCTCCATAATCTCAATTTCTAGCTTGCAGATTTCCATCTACTATATTGCTAGGTGACTTCTTAACCACTGACTTCACCAGTTGTTTGAGCCTGCCTAGGGCATGCAATTTATCCTTTCATTATTCCTCATATCTTAGGACTTTTCTTACGCTTCTTTGCCAGTTTAAATTATTATACTCTCAAAGCTATTACTACTCCCTCCATTACACTAACTTGCCTGGCAAAACCTCAATACTAGGGGAAAAAAAATACAGTTTCTACCCACTCTGTGCCTGTACCATGACAGACGAATGTAGCTTGAGGCAAAAAAAAAAAAAATCACACAACAATCTGATTATTCTTTCTTTATATTAAGATCACTAACTTCAAATGTGCTTTAATCCATTCACTCTCCTATTCTCCCCAATTACTCTGTCACAGTTTCACATTTCCACTCAGTCCTCCAGTATCTACTCTCCCATTACTTCCAGCTGATTCCCTAAATCTTATTTCAGAGTTACAATAGAAGCAATTTTAAAAAGGCCTTCACAAGCATCCACTTTCACATCTACTTACCTGTGACAACATCTACACATTCTCTGCATTCCTGTTACTGACATCAGACTGCTTGAGTAGCTACATAAGGCCAACAGCTTCACTTGTGCCCATCTCTTGTCTATTCAGGGTCATCTCATCATCTACTGTTAATTCTACTTGCTGTTTATGTCAGCATTCAAGCACGCTTAAATTTCTTGTAAGCTAAAGACAATCATCTCTTTATGACATATCTTCTACACCTCAATTATTTGATTTTCTTGACAATGACAACCTCAGAATTGGACAAGGTCTCCATTTTATCCCTCTCTTATTCTTTCTGGAAACGACTTCAATAAAGTTCTTTAATCCTGTTCTTTCAGTGTAATGGTTCTTTAAAATCTCACCAATAATCTCCATGATATTCAATCTTATGATCAGTTTTAAGTCCTCATTCATTGGATCTCTTAGAAGCATTAATCAGGAGCATTAATCACCTCCTCCATTAAAGCATTCTCACCAGTCTGCTTTCTGGAGCCCATATTCTCGTTTATAGTTCTATTTTCATGTCTTTTTTTTACATTTTTTTCTTCTTATTTCCTTGCTACAGTCATCAACCTCTTCTGTTTTTGTTTTATACCCTTTTCTGGTGATGTCATCTGGCTTCTTAGCTGTAAACACCGACAATATGCTGTGAACCTCCAATTTTTATCTTCAACCTAGATTTACCTCCTGCACACCACACCTGTACACTTTGTGGCCTATTTGACTTCTCTACTTTCATGTCCAATGGGCATCTCAAACATGGCACATTCCTTCTATGCACCCTCCCGGTACTACCTGCTGCTCCCGCAATTGTTCTCAACTTGATTTGGAAACACATCCCACAACTTTTCCCCTCTATATTTCTCTTGTCCAGAATCCTAAAGTCATCGATTTTATCTCCTACTTACCAACACATCTGTTGGTATAGATCATCTAAAAATCTTGTCAGTTGGATCATTGTTCACCCTTCTATTGATATCATCTGGTCCAAGGTACAATTGTTCTTCACTCTGATTATTGCGGTAATATTCTAGCTGGTCTTCCACTTTGTACCTTGCTTCCCAGTTCAGTCTGTTTTCAGCACAGCAACCCTATAATTTTGTTTTTGAAATACATAAAATCATATTACTCCCTTGCTCAAAATTATCCAATGATGTATTTCCCATTTAGTACCAAAATTCTTACACTGGTCTAAGCTATCTGGCCCCCTCTCACTTCTTTGATCTTACCTCTCCCATTGTTATGCTTTTGCTTGCTCTATTCTTAGTCCTTTGTCCTGCATTTACTGTTTCAAATGTTTACTCAAATATTGCCTTCTCTATAAGGCCTCCCCTGATCAGAGTATTTCAAATTTCAGCACTCCACACTTATTTTCTGTGCTTTCTTTCTTTTTAGTAATACTATTTATTACTATATACTGTACATTTCACTTATGGGTTTGTGATGCATTTCAACCTCATCTCTGCTGATCACACATTTAGAATGTAAGACCTATGCGGGCAGGAGTTTTTATTTTATCTACTTATATCTACGCTCTTCCTGTAGATAATCATTTAGTGTTTATTGAATACATAAATTAATAAAGAAATGATTAATAGATGATCCTGGTTGAAGAAAATAATAGACAGTATCTTAATTTGTGAAATGGTCATGGTGGGATAGAAATCAAGATGACAGAAGTAAGCAGAAGCCAGATGGTGTAGACGCTTATAAGAAATTTGGACAGGAAGTCAACACATTATTTGGAGCAAAGGAGTGGCTTGATTTTATGTATACATATTTCAAGCATTTAATTAAGATTATTTTCTTTTCCATACTTCAAGAATAGAGGACCATGACAATTCCTAAATTTGGGAGTTGAAAGTAATCATGCAGCAGCATTGCTTAATTTGGTTAAAGCAACTAAGAAGACTGAAGACTTCTTAGTTGCTTAACTTAACCTTAAAAAGCCAACAAAAGTTTATTCATCACCATCGTTTCCTCTAGTCATCTTAAACATTGATAATAGTACTGCATGGGGAATGATAAATTTTAATTACTTTGTTTTGCGTATAAAAAAAGTATGACTGCAAAAAAAACAGACCTGAATATTAGGTTTGTTTTAGGATACACTTTTGTCTGTGGTTCACAATGATCTCATATCAGTTCTGTTGGTTAATACAAAACTTAGAGTCAAATGAGTGGCTCACCTTCTGCAAGTATATAGCACTTCATAAAGCAATTTTGTAGATATGTAATTTACACAGGATTAATTTGATAGTAAAATATCAAAGCACTAAAGATATTAACACTTTTTAAAATATACATAAACTAATCTCAGAATAACACTACTTAATTGTTCAGCACAACTTTTGAAATCTCATGGTGCCAGCCCTGCTTAACAACCAAATCTAGTACTACATAATACCAAGAGATTGAATGAGCGACATTTCATTTCCTACTTGTTACGTAATTGCTTCTGGTGTTCGATATAATGAAGAAGGAAAGCAACAACACCGGCAGCCTGCAAAAGTTAAAGCGGGGCCAGATTAAGCCATTGACAGCTTCTGAGAAAATATATCGGTGATTTCTGACTTTGGACATGAGGATAATCTTGTATAGGCTACCGACTCTGTTTCTACATTTTAAAACTTGAGATTCTCAGGAGATCATCAGGAGTTTCATGGCACTAAAGTCTATGTTGAGCAATTAACACAAAAACTCTGAGAAATGTTTTGAGAATAAAAGACAGTTCAACAAGTACAAAATGTAATGGAGCTCTGGGGAATATGACTGCCTGGTACAGGAGAGCTGTGGGACCACAGATGGAGAAGGTACAAGTACATGAAATAAATAAGGGACCACACGATTTATACTATGAGCAGGGTAACTTGGGTTCCTCATGTTTCTTAAGTCTGTGCCTGTTAAATTCTTATTTTCCAGAAGTCAGCTTATGAAGACATGAATTTTAGGAACATTGGCAGAATCCCAAAACCTTTTTTCAGCTTCATAGCTCTATCCTGCCTGTATTTACAGACATAACCTGTGCATTCTAATGAAGATAAATACCTTTTAAATAAATATTTTAAACACACAAAAACACGTTTCAAAACAAAATGTTCATAACAAATTTATATCTCCACACACAGTGACTGTGGAGTAGAAATTTAATCACCAACAAAAAGAATTCCAGCTCCTATAGTCCTAAATCTATATTTCCTTCTCCAACAAGCCCTCCACATGATGAACTTTTCCTATTTATTTTAAATTGATGATAGACTAGTAGTATCTTAACTTATGAAATGATCATATGTGATATAATTCAAATCATTAGAATGACAAAATATATTGTTTTTCATTTAAAAGGCAGTAGATTTTCATCAGAAGCAGACAGCAAATAGGAGGCATTTGTTCTGTTCAATGAAGCTTCTATAGAAATTGTGATGCCTGAGCTTTGTGTGACTGGCTAAGAAACACTCCACGATTCAGACATCCACCTCACTGTCTGGCCATTTCTGTTCCCATTGGTTTCTCAAAATGTGAACAATAGCCTCACAATTTGTGACCCTCCAATTACAGCCAGATTCCAGACTTATGTTTGTAGGGGTCATGATAAGAGTGCAAATATAGTTCCACATCCCATATTTCAAATGTTGAAAAGATCTCATCTTCTAAACTTGACAAATAGATATTCATAACACCTAGAAAAAAAAAAGGCCAGGTTAAAATGTAGTATTTCACACTGCTGAGTGTTTTCTCAACCGAATGTGATAGCACAGTGGTTCCCCTGGCCCATGCTCTACCCTTCTTCTCTGCCAGCTCCTCACTTTATCTTGACCACAATATACATACTCATTCTCATGTAGATGGACATGGCTACCTTGTTTCTTCAGTCCAAGCTCTGTCAATACTCATGCAAGTAGCTACTCCTTTTCAGGCCTCATGCATAGTGATTTGAACATTGGAAGCTTTGGGGTTGTTTGGGTGAAGAATTTTGGGGTCTTAATTTCCTAGGTCATAGTCTAGAAAGGCATGGCAGGGGATCCAGCTTGACATGTCCTTTAGCCTTGTGACTTTTGCTCCAGGAGAGGTAGAAATTCCAGAAGTGGACCACAGCAGGTCCCTTAGACACTGCGGGTTTAAGAATGATACAGCTTAGACCTATGGTTTTAGAGGGTGTTTCTAAAAAAGAAATGTATTTCTTAGGCTTACTGGCAGTAGTAAAGTAACAGAACTGAGGTTATACTAACTTAAAAATTATAAATTTGAAATTTCTGTTAATTATGGTATACTACTCATTATCACTATTACTATTATTGCTACTATAATATTATTACGATTATTATGTTAATCAGTATAGTACTAATATGTACGTGCTGGCTTTTAAAATGAATACATACAATTTATACATATTTATGGGGTACATGTGATATTTGAATGCATGCATACAAAGTATAATGATCAAATAAGGGTAATTGGTATAACTATTATCTCAAACAATTGATTTATTTGTATTGAGAACATTTCAAATTTTCTAGCTATTTTGAAATATACTGTACATTCTTGTTAACCATAGTCACCCACTGTGCTATTGAACAGTAGAACTTATCCCTTCTAACTGTATTTTCACACTCAAGAACCAACCTCGCTTCATACTTCCTTCCCCTTAAGCTTCCCAGCCTCTGGCAACCACTATGCCACACACTATCTCCATAAAGTCCACTCTTTTAGCTCCCTCATTTGCATGAGAATATGCGATATTTGGTTTACTGACTTATCATAATGTTCTGTTCTATCCATGTTGCTGCAAATGACAAAATTTCATTCTTTTTTATGACTAGATAATATTTCATTGTGTATATATACCATATTTTCCTTATTCATTCATTTGTTGATGAATACTTAAGTTGAGTTCATGTCTTGGTTATTGTGAATGATGTTACAGTAAACACGGAAGTGCAGCTATCTCTTTGATATACTGATTTCTTTTCTTTTGAATATGCATAGCAAAGGAAAATATCAACAAAGTGAAGAAACAACCTACAAAATGGGAGAAAATATTTGCAAGCTATCCATCAAGCAAGGGATTAATTACCAGAATGTATGAGAAACTCAAACAACTCAGTGGCAAAAGCAAACAAACAAATAATTCTGTTTAAAATTGGGCAAAAGATCAGAATAGAAATTTCTCAAAAGAAGACATACAATTGATTATCAGGTATATATATAAAATGCTCAACATCACTAATCACCTGGGAAGGGCAAATCAAAATCACAATTAGATATTATTTCAGTCTCATTAAAATGGTTATGATTAAGAAAAAAAAACAGAGGATTAAAAACAAAAAACTGGGGAGGATGCAGAGAAAGGGGACTGCTTGTACATTGGTGGTGGAAATACAAATTAATACAGAAACTTTGGAAAACAGGATGGAGGTTCTTCAAAAACTAAAAAATAGAACTACCATATAATACATAGTGGATTTAAAATAATCTATTAATCTTAATATGTGCAAAAGTCTTTAAGAAAACACACATGTCTATCACATGGAACTAATACCATGCCAGAATCACAGCACTTTGGGAGACTAAGGCGGGTGGATCACTTGACCTCAGGAGTTTGAGACTAACCTGTCCAACGTGGTGAAACTCCATCTCTAATAAAAATATAAAAATTAGCCAGATGTGATGACTCGCACCTGTAATTCCATCTACTTGGGAGGATGAGGCATGAAAACCTCTTGAACCTGGGAGGCAGAGGTTGAAGTGAGTCGAGATCCCATCCCTGCATTCCAGCCTGGGTGACAGAGGGAGTCTCTGCCAAAAAAAAAAAAAAGAGAAGTAAAAGAAAAAAATCTGGGATTCATATGTCTTTTTTGTATGTTAGGGACGGATTTGGTTATTTCACATAAGAAAATGAATAATGATATTATACAATCTAGATATAAAAATATTCCTTTTAGTTTCATTGGTTGAATTATTTCTTCAAAGTAACAGCTGTAAGGAAGGATGTTTTGATGATATCAAAAAATGTAAAGATCTCACTTAAACTATGGAATCCAAAGATTAGATCCACAGAATCTAAATTAAGCCTTTCTGTTAATGAGTTTCACTTATTAAATTTCTCATGACAGTAGAATGTTTGTTTTTATTTAGCAAGATTACCTTAAATTATCAAAATTTTCTGAACAATTGACTTTGTTTTTTGTTTGTTTGTTTGTTTGTTTTGAGACAGAGTCTCACTGTGTTTCCCAGACTGGAATGCAGTAGAGCAATCTTGGCTCACTGCAACCTCCACCTCCTGGGTTCAAGTAATTCTCCTGCCTCAGCCTCCCAAGTAGCTGGGACTACAGGCAAGCGCCACCACACCTGGCTAATTTTTTTGTATTTTTAGTAGAGATGGGGGTTTCACCATGTTGGCCAGTCTGGTTTTGAACTCTTGACCTCAAGTGATCTGCCCACCTCAGCCTCTCAAACTGCTAGGATTATAAGCGTAAGTCATCATGCCCATCTGACTTTGTTGTTCTTTTTAAACTCAGAAGTAATTTATATCTTTTTCTGCAAATTTGCTTCACTGTGATTTTCCCAGGATACTTACAATATTATTAAATCTAGTATTCAGTCTGAGTAAATCTTCTAAATACACAGATAAAAAAATTGTAATAAACAAGTAAGGTGTCCTATTGCATCAATATTATTCAGAAAAAAACTGAGCAGAATTCAATTTGTGTATGTGTGTATGTGTGTCATATAACAGAGGGGAATTTGAATAAGGAAAACCAGGTGGTAAGATTACAGTCATTTTTTTAGCCTATGTAATTAATTTATGCTTTTAGGACTATGAAGATAAAGTTTTGTCTCCTGTCATCATAGGAAATGTGAATTTACAAAACCCTGTCTGTTTAAATGCACACATTGGATTCTGTCAGGAGAAAATATTTTATGTTAACTGCTGTATGTAAGTTAATTGACACTATCAATAAAAAAGTATCAATAATGAAGAAATCCCAGTTACTAAATAGGAAAAAGATGAAGACCAACTGTTGTAAGACAAAAGAAGACACATGTTACATTTGGTGGCTCTGTTTAATAAAACTGACCAAGTACAGTATTTAGAAACTTATAACTGCACAATATGGTATAAATAAAAGAGAGAAGTACACACTAAGGGGGGAAGGTGTGAATCCAGATTCCTCCTTTAACTGAGAAGATTACATTGAGATTCTCTGAGCAAGGTGTAATAGCAGTAAGAAATTACGTCTGGAAGGTTACAAAATTATTGTCAGGATTGTGGAGTTGATACATGAGGTATTGGTGACCAAGTGTAGGTATGAGCAAGGCAAGGAACTGAAGAAGTGTAATTACAATGTTAAACGAGACATTTGCTCATTTTTCATAATGATTCTCAACTTGGCCTGTATATTTGAAACACCTGGAGAAGTCTTAAAAATACCAGTGCTTAAGTCCAATCCTGATCAATTTAATCACTCTTTGGTAGTGAGTCTCATGTGATTTTATTTATATTTAAAATCTCTCTGCAGCCAGTGTTGGGCAATATTGATTTACAATTGCAATAGAACTGGGTAGGAGAGCTGACATTGAGAGGTGCCTAAATCTTCAAATAAACAAACATAAAGTGCAGATGTCACTATGATAGAATTAGTCCATGGATTCTTGTATACCTATTAATTGATTTTAAAAAATGGGACAATACACGCAGTACAGAAAATGTTTCATATACTGTGCCAACAACCATGTCACTATGAATATATGTTAATTAAAATACAAATGCACATTATTTAAATTTTACCTGTAAAATTGTAAACATTTGTTTAAGTAAGATGGTAGGACTTTGCGTAAAATATTTTATTCCCCTAATGTTACCACAATATTGCTTTAATCAATATGTGTGAAAATAAAATGCAAGATATTACTTTAAAAAATAAAACTTGGTTTACCAGCATGAGACATCTGCATTTAACTTTTAATCAAGACTCTATAGTAGCCAAAGTCATGGAAAGGAAGCAAAAGTCACAGCTATTTCTGTTGGGAATAGTCAGTTTTTCAGGCAAGGCATGATTAGATTTCCTTCATTTATCTTTAAGAGCTGCCAGTGGTAGCTTTATATCAGTTCATAAAGCAAAGTCAGCTCTCCAGTTCCTCTCTTCTTCCATCTCTAATCCTTCAATATTTATGGCAGAATGCAACTTTATTTAAGGAGTAAGTGCTTGACCAACCACTACTTTACTATGTTCTGAACATTTTTGAAGATGTCAAGGATGTCAAGAAAAGAGCAATATCACAAGGTTAAAAACTACAGAATTTAGACTTACATGAGCCTGGATAAAAATGCTATCTCTATCTCAAACTGTAATCACCACATAAAACACCCCCGCATACTGTTCAGCTCCCACTATCCTGCATTATTCACTTTATTTGTCTAATGTCTGTCTCCCCCATTGCTGTCCATGGGCTATTTCAGATTCTTGACCTTGCTACATAAAACATTTTGAGTTAATCCAAAGTAAGAGTAGGCAAAGAAGTTTATTGCAAAGCAAAAGTACACTCTGAGAGGTGAACAACCTTCTCAAAGAGAAAGATAGCTCCTAGTGCCTTAAGGAGACTGTACATACATATTCATAAAATACTAGGGATGTCAACTATGCAAAGGTGAACCTGCTGTTGGTGCATGCACTTAGCTCTACATGCTCTAATACACATTGCATGTATCGTTAACACGTAAAATCTCCACTGAGAGGTGTGTTTTTTAGTATTAAAATGAGAAAAATTTACTCATGGAAAGTAAACTTGGAATCTAGCTGTGCATGCCTGAGAAGGCAGAAATTTGTATCTCATAGCTTCTTTAGCTTTCGGTGCTGATTGGCTGGAGATTAGGGAAGCTACAACATGAATAAGGGGCATTGTTCTCTTTCTCAGGCCTTAATGTAAGCAAATAGCGATGGGCTGGTGTACTGTAGGACCACATATCTTGCAAAAGAGTTAGGTGCTGACTCATGAGGGTGCAAGGAATGCAAAAGGAACCCGCAGTGCTTCACACAGGGAACAAGTCCCACCCAACTTGTCCTACCCTCCTGCCTCACTACTACAGGCATATGGACTCAAAGATGACAAGAAGTTTATTTTTTGTTAACTAAAATAGCTTCATAGAAGGTACTGAATATGATTTATTATTGAGGGAACTCCGAAACAGCATCCCAGTGTCAGTTGACTGTCTGATCATTTGCCTCATCTATAGTTTTACTTAAAGTTAGACTCAGTAAGTTGCAGAAACATAATTTGAACACTAGGCTTACATGAGTCCAAATTCCATGCTGGTGCTATGGATTTTTTAAGCTGCAACGCATGTTTGCATCTCAAAGACTTTGCATTTGCCATTTCTTCAGCTTAAAATGTTTCTCTGGAAGATAACAAGATGGCTTTTCTTTAGTTCTTTACTCAGATTCCAGGAAAATCAAGACCAACATGACTGAGGCAGCATGTAACTGAACAGCCTTTTTCTCTAAGTGAGATGGAAAGTTGTTGGAGCCATTCAACAAAGAATGACAATACTTGATTCATGTTGTAACATGGTCGCTGTGCTTAAGCTATTGGGACTAGTCCAAAAGCAGGAAATGGCAGAAGTCATGTTAGAAAATTACTGAATTAATTCAGAAGAGACATGAATATGACTTGGATGAGAGTCACAGCATAGATGTGAAGTGGTTTGGAGCCTGGCTATTAATTGGCTGTAGAGCCAGTGGGCTGTAATGTAGGAATGGGTGTAGTATAAAGAGATGAATCAGTTGGTTCCTAGGCTTTTGGCCTGAGGAACTGGAAGAATAGATTTGCTATTTACTTTGATCCAGAAAAGAAAAGAACCAATTTGGAGTGGAGAAGAGATTAGAAATTCAGTTCTGTTCATGTTAAACTTGAGATGTCTATTAAATATCTAAGTGTTTATGGTGAGTAAGGTACATAAGCGTAGACTTCAGAGACTAGGTCTGGGTGAGATATTTAATTTTGGAAGTTATCAGCATAGATAGCATATTTAAAGTGCCTAGATGAGATTGCTTGTGGAGTGAATTTAGATGGAGAGGAAAAGAAATGTTTAAAATGAACCCTGCAGATCCATGTTTAGACATTACAGAGATGAGGAAGAATCAGTAGGCAGACTCAGAAATAAGCAGATGGGAATAGGTGATGTCCTTGTAGCCAAGTTTAGAGGAGGAGGGAGTGATGGACTGATCATAACTGCTTATGAGAAAAAAATAGAAATTAAAAACTATTAGACCATTCTTTCTACATGTCGGCTTAGTTTTCTCATACTGGCAACCTCCACATTGCTGAAA
Organism: Rhinopithecus bieti; assembly: GCF_001698545.2. Taxonomy (NCBI): domain Eukaryota; kingdom Metazoa; phylum Chordata; class Mammalia; order Primates; family Cercopithecidae; genus Rhinopithecus; species Rhinopithecus bieti. The sequence goes on along the minus strand of NW_016820890.1, from coordinate 688,778 downwards.
GAACACCAACTTGGTGATCTTGCAATGGCAACTCTCATACCTTAGTTATAATGGGAAAAGGAATATTTCTAAGATAAAATTATATGTTTCTGCAATAATAGTTTATTACTTAAGAGTGCATGAAATATGTCAACTTTCATTTATTTTTTATTCTTTCAGAAGAAATAAGAATTGGTGATCTTTTATGTTAGTGCTTCTGTTAGGCATGTAAGGAACCTTAATCTCTCTTCAAACTAGATTTCTAGTATTTATTTAAGTACATGGGCCTTTAGGTCTATATTTAACTTTAACTGTCGTAGTGTTTCTTCTCAGGATAATTAAAGTTTATAATGAACAGACCGCCTAATTGCTCTACCTGTTTAAACTTGCATTTTTAATTCATAAAAATTCTATGAGGTAGACAATATTATTATCATGAATTTATAAATAAAGAATACCAAACACACACACACACACGCACACACACACACACACACACACATACACATACACACACAACCTTTTATGTGAAGCTAAGCATCTTAACCAAAGGCATAGCGGTAGTTTGCATTAGAATTTAAATGTAGTTATATTTAATTACAAAATGTATGATTTTTTTCAACCTTGACACATTCAAGTTCGTTTTCTTTGACTCAAACTCTATGGGCTAATTTATTGTTAATATCTGTGCTCTCTTTAGCAAAACTTCTTCAACTCATGTCTTTGGCTAATATGAGACTGAGATCTAATATCAGCTTTGAGCTACAAGAGTTATAGGAGGTTGCATGATATAGAGCAAAAGCATGTTGTGGAATGAGACAAACTGGGTTCAAATCAGAACAACTATTTCATAACTGGTATAACTAGAAACAATATTGAAGCTCTATACTCTCAGTGCTTTCATCTGTCAATTAGAAGGATTACTGTACATTGGGAGGCCAAGATGGGCAGATCACGACGTCAGGAGATTGAGACAATCCTGGCTAACATGGTGAAATCCCGTCTCTACTAAAAATACAAAAAAAAACTAGCAAGGCATGGTGGTGGGCGCCTGTATTCCCAGCTACTCGGGAGGCTGAGGCAGCAGAATGGCGTGAACCCGGGAGGCAGAGCTTGAAGTGAGCTGAGATTGCGCCACTGCACTCCAGCCTAGGCGACAGAGCAAGATTCGGTCTCAAAAAAAAAAAAAGAAAAGAAAATAAAAGGGTATTACTGTACCGTCTTTATGAAATTGTGTGTTAAATGAGACAACAATTAAAATATCTACAATGGTTACTGGCATAAGATATGTGCAGAACAACAATAAACCCAAGAGCTACCAAAGGGAAGGAGGGAGAGGCCAGTGCTACACAGGGACTGGACAACTATCTGGAACTGCATGACTTACTACTGGAGAATAACCTTAGAAGATTGCAAATTTAGTTCTTAGAGAACTAGAAGTATCATCCAGGTAGTCTAAGTAGACTCTAAGAGATGGAGATTGAAGGAAGGATGAGTTGTAAGTATCAAGATCTTCGATACATTATTGGTTATTGGTAAAATGCCATTTATGTTGACAGTAACACTGGAAACAGGCTTTAGCACCTTATGCATTGAACAGTACTAGAAACTACACAGAGGAATTAAGCTATACGCAATCTCTCTGGTATACTCTGCAGGACTCCAACGCTAATATGCAAATAGAGTGGGAATTAGTGCTTTACAGGCAATTATTCAGATTGACCTTGCCCTTTCTCTGTGGGAGGTTTGGAAAATGGGCTTATCTCTAGGCTCATGCAAAGTCGATAGGCATCTGTGTTTACACTTGGTCTTATGACAGTAAATTATTTCTGGTTCCTACTAATCTGCACTCTACACTGGGCTGTTCTCGGCTGTCAGCCTGGGGAGGGCTAAGCCTATAGTTACCACATTCATTTTCTTCATAATTGGGTAGACTGTAGGAAAATAGAAAAGAACTAATAGCCATTCATTTTGGATTCTGTCATTTATGTGCAGAAAAAGATTAGAGAATTTCTAGATGCATTATGGAGCACACCGCATAGTATGATGAAAGTTAAATTTCTGGAAGAAGAAGTGAAATATATTGCTATAAACCAAATTATTTGATACAGATGATTGACTACATTAAAGTTGAATAGCTTTCAGATTGTCTGAAAATTTAAAGTCTCTGAGGTTTATGAACTTTAATGGCAGAGAGTATGACCATCCTGACTTTCTGCTGAGCATGGAAGATTCAAAATAGTGAATGGATGCAGCAGACATTTTCCTTATTTCATTTCTACTGCCATGCATGAGAGTTAAACTCAGTGATTTTTTTTTTTCAATGCATGATATATTTAACTGAAAAGAAAGTTAAATATCTCACATCATCAATTAAAAACTGTATGTTAATCCAGGGACTATTAAGATTTCATTCTGTAAAGTATTCCACTGCTTGTGATTTTGAATATTTGGTTTCTAGAACATTCAAGGTGTTCAGTGCTCATACTCTTGAACATAAATTATATCACGAGTTTCTATTACACACAGAAGAATGTGGGACTGATATTCAAAATCAGATAAATAGTATTTTCTTTTAATGTTATATTAATGATATGTTAATGATATACAGTTATTTTCAGACATCCCTAATATGAAAATAGTGAACCTTTAAATTTATTAAAATGTATCGCCCATAGTAAAAGGCATCATCTGATATTTTAATTTCAAGCAGATTAATTACTAATGTATTTGGTTACTAGAAATAATTCTGATCATCAGAATTGCAATAAAATTGCGTTCAGCAATTGAAATTAATTCAGTACACTGTGCAATTAAAAAACAGTTCAACTACATGAACATCCAAATAATAATTTTTTTAAATAAACACAAAAGCAAATTGAGAACGGAGATAAAATACAAGTTCAAGAGGTATTGTTACAGTAGGTAGCCAGTCAGGCATTAGTGGGGCAGAAGAGGGTTCACTACATCCACCAGGAACGGCAGGCATCTATCAGATAATAGTCCAATAGTCTCTCTAAAATGGTAATTGGTTGTAGCGGGCACCAGGGGGAGGCAGTTTCCTGATGGTCTGGCAGTCGTTACACTAAAATGATAACTGGCCACAGCTGGCACCAGGGAGAGGCAATTTCCCAATAGATAGACACACCTGAAATTGGTTATTGACAACATCCAATAAAAACTCAGGAATTAGGCCAGTGGGCTAGAGCATGCTCATTGAGACAAAATGGCGGAGTATGACCTTCTGGGAGCATTCTAACGGAAAAGGGAAGAAAGACTCAGGTGATCTTATATACAACTTCTGAAACACACTGCAGCCTCACTCCCAAGCACAAGGAGGGAACTGCACATGCGGGCAGCTCTCCCTAAGGGAAGAATGAAAGGAAAGGGGGCAAGCTGCCGGAAGTGGACCAGTTTATAAGGTCCTGGGTTTAAGATTAAATGGGGCATTTAATCTTGAGGGTACTCGCTTGGGTCTCTTCCAAGCGTACCTTCCTTTCTTTCCCTCTGTAAAGCTTTTTAATAAACTTCCACACCTGTTCTTAAACTTGCCTTAGTCTCTTTTCTTTTTTGCCTTATGCCCCTCAAGCCAACACTTTCTTGTAAGGAGGCAAGAATTGAGGTTGCTGCAGACCTGTACAGATTCGCTACTGGTAACTCAGATATTAGCTGCCCCGACAGTATTGTTATTGAAATATGCAATACAAAGTATCTTATGGAAATGAAGAAATTGTTTTATAACATGAGTTTTTCCATGAAGAAAACTTGTGAAATATGAGAAACATTTTGTTTGTAGGCAGTGGTGAGTGAACAAAAGCAGGTTGAAACGGAAGAGGATCCAATCTATTAAAACAAACAAACAAACAAAACATACTGGGCGATATTCTCCTTTATGTAACTTTCTTCCTGAGGGCCCAGTTCAATCTGTAAGCAATTGGTAGCTAGAACTCAAGTAAAGCACAGTACTTTTGACTGAAGTCAAAGATAAGCATTGGGGTTGTCTGGTGGGCTAGAAATGGAAGGATAAGGAATGATGCAAGGAGGAAACCAAAGAGATAGAGAGCACCAGTGCCTGCATGTAAATTCACCTTAAAAGCTTTAGTAACCCTGGGCTTCACAGGAATGAGGAAGACTCTGAGGAAACTGATGGAAAAAATATTTGGAAAGCAGAAAATCCTTAGAAGAAATTTCAGTTTTCTCCATCAAAGGAGGCTGTTTGGAATTTGAGTTCTCTTATTAAAAGAGCTTGGTTAAAATATTGGACTCTCCCCAAACTGACACAGTCGAAAGTTAAAAGTGATCATTCATTAATATAATTGATTATAATATCTTCAGAAAGAGATATTATAACCTAGAATTTTAAAGCATTTTATTCACAATATGTTATATGAAATAAAAATTACTTATTTATTTATTTATTTATTTATTTATTTATTTATTTATTTTTTGAGACGGAGTCTTGCTCTCTCACCCAGGCTGGAGTGCAGTGGCTGGATCTCAGCTCACTGCAAGCTCTGCTCCCCCGGGTCAACGCCATTCTCCTGCCTCAGCCTCCCGAGTAGCTTGGACTACAGGCGCTCGCCACCTCGCCTGGCTAGTTTTTGTATTTTTTAGTAGAGACGGGGTTTCACCGTGTTAGCCAGGATGGTCTTGATCTCCTGACCTCGTGATCCGCCCATCTCGGCCTCCCAAAGTGCTGGGATTACAGGCTTGAGCCACCACGCCCGGCCTAAAAATTATTTTAAATAAAAGAAACTGAATTTTCATATGTAAAAGAAAAGCAATCAAAACATACATAGCTACATCTGACACAGATACTGAAATAGCAGATAAAGAACTTCAAGTTAGCTAAATTAATTATGTTCAAGGCTTAAATTAAAAGATGGACACATTAAGGAAACCAATGGAGAATCTTGGAATAAAACTGGGATCTACTGAAACAAAAATAAGCAAATAGAATTTCTACAATTTAAAAGTACAAAGTCTGAAATAAAAAAATGTATTTAGTGTGCTTTACGGAATGCTAGAGATAACAGAATACAGGGACGGTGAACTTGAAGAGATCAAACAACTTCTGGGAAAAGAGCAATGGTCTAACATCTGTATAATTCCAGTCCCAGAAAGACAAAAGAGAAAGAATAGAAAAAAATATATATACATATATATGTATATTATATATGCATATGTGTGTATATATACGTATATATAATGCATATATATGTATATATAATACTCATATATACTTATATATACACACAGACATATATAATACATATATGTGTATATATAATATACACACATATGTATAGCGCATATGTTATACATATGTATAGCACATACACACACACACACACACACACACACATATATATTCAGAAAAGAAAGACTAAAAATGTGCCCAATTCAGCCTGGCCAACATGGCGGAATCCCGTCTCTCTTAAAAATACAAAATTATAGTCAGGCATGGTGGAGGATGCCTGTAATCCCAGCTATTCAGGAGGATGAGGCAGGAGAATCACTTGAACCCGGGAGGTGGAGGTTGCAGCAGTGAGCTCAGATCGCACCACACTGAACTCCAGCTTGGGCGACAGAGTGGGACTCCATCTCAAAAAAAAAAAAAAAAAAAGAAACCGATTTTAGTGAAAAGCATGGCTTTATAAAGCCAAGAAGTTTGGCAAATTCTAAGTAAATAGAAAACCATGGCCGGGCGCGGTGGCTCAAGCCTGTAATCCCAGCACTTTGGGAGGCCGAGGCGGGCAGATGACGAAGACAGGAGATGGAGACCATCCTGGCTAACAGTGTGAAACCCCGTCTGTACTAAAAATACAAAAAAAAAAAAAAAAAAAAAAAAAGCTGGGCATGATGGTGGGTGCCTGTAGTCCCAGCTACTCGGGAGGCAGGAGAATGGCATGAACCCGGGAGGAGGAGCTTGCAGTGAGCCCAGATCCCACCACTGCACTCCAGTCTGGGGGACAGAGCAAGACTCCCTCCCACCCCACTAGTATAAAAAAAAGAAAACCACACATAGGCATATCATACTTTAGTTGTTTAAAGATGAAGAGAAAACCCTTGAAAGAGATCAGGAAAATAGAATATATTTAAACTTGGGAACAATGTCACAAATGACAGTGGATGATTTCAATGAAAGTCATAAGATATTAAATTTTTAAAGTGTTGAAAAATAAACAAACAAACCAGTTTCAACCTAATTCCTAACATCCAGCAAAACTATCTTTCAAAAAATAAAGGTTGAACAGAGACATTTTCAGGTAAGTTATAGTTGAAATAATTCAGGACCAGGAAATCTGTCCCTAAGGAAAGACAAAAATAGTTTCTGTTTGTTTGTTTTGTTTTTTATTCGGAGACAGTCTCACTCTGTTGCCCAGGCTGGAGTGCAGTGGCACAATCTCAGCTCACTGCAACCTCTGCCTCCCGGTTTCAAGCAATTCTCATGCCTCAGCTTCCCGAGTAGCTGGAACTACAGGCCGCCAGCACATCTGGCTAATTGTTTGTATTTTAGTAGAGATGGGGCTTCATTATGTTTCCCAGGATGGTCTCAAACTCCTGAGCTCAGGCAATCCACCCGCCTTGGCCTCTGAAAGTGCTGGGATTACGTGTGTGAGCCACAATGCCTGGCCTAAAAATACTTTTTTTAAGCAGAAAAGACACGGCCATGAAGGTAATTTTCAGCAACAAAGAAATGAGTAAAAAGTACCAAAAAAGGAAAATGTGTTAGTAAATACTTTCACATGATTTTAAAACAAGAGAACTGACAATTTAAAACAAAAATTAGGGCTGGCCTCTGTGACTCATGCCTGCAATCTCAGCACATAGGGAGGTCCAGGCAGGTGGATGGCTTGATCTCAAAAGTTTGGGACTAGCCTGGGCAACACGGTGAAATTATGTATTTTTCTACAGAAAGATACAAAAATTAGTTGAGTGCAGCAGTACGCTCCTGTAGTCCCACCTACTTGGGAGGCTGAGGCAGGAGAATCACTTGACCCCAGGAGGCAGAGGTCAAGTGATTTCAATGAAAGTCATAAGACAGTAAATCTTTAAAGTGTTGAAAAACAAACAAACAAACCAGTTTCAACCTAATTCCTAATATCCAGCAAAACTATCTTTGCAGTGAGCAGAGATCGTGTCATTGCACTCCAGCCTGAGTGACCAGAGTGAAGCATTGACATAAAAAAAAAAAAAAATTGTATTGTATTGCTGGTCTTTTATTATTTGTGAATATGAAATATGACATAATAATAGCATAAAATGCTGGGTTAATAAATAGAAATATATTGCAATAAGGTTATTATATTTCAATTAAAAAGAGAAAATATTTATAAGAATGTTATAAAAGATGAGTGAATATTTTAATCCTTAGAAGAACTATAAAAGATTATAAAAGATTTACTGGAAAATTACTAGAGTACTTATAATGAAATGATAAAAAATATTTCATTCATTCATAATTATGCTTATCAAAAGTCATTGTTATTAAAGTGAAAATGCAATTCAAAAGCTGAGAAAAATATTTATAATACATAATGACAATTTTATTTTCATTTTACCACTTGTATCTAAAATATACAGAGCACTCAAATTAATTACAAAGATACTGATACTCTCTTAAAAATTTCTGGCAATTCCACTCCTAAGTACGTAGTCAAGAGCGGAAAGCATATGGCTAAAAAGTGTCTGGCACAAGAATGTTTATAATACCTTTGTTAACAGTAGGTCACAATAAACATTTTAAAATAACTTAAATTTCATCATAAGAAGATAATAAATAAATTGTGGCACTTTCATTCAATGGCGTATTATTCCAAAAAATGGTACTAATGCTACAACAATATGAATAAATTGAAAAGATATGATGAGGAAAAAGACAGTCACAGAAGAGTTTATGCTATTTGATTTAATTTATTTGAAGTTCAAGGAAAGGCAAATGAAATCTTAGTGATAGAATTTGGGAAGTGGTTGCCTACTGGGAATGTGGATTGACTGTAGTGGGACTTATATAGGGTGACGTAAAAATTGGCCCTCTTGATAATTATTTTAGTTACAAAGGTCTGTATATTTACTTAGACTTATCAATTAATGAATTTCAAATTTATGATTTACTGTGTGTAAATATTGCCTAGATCAAAAAATCAAATAAATTATGCAATTTTGTGACTCCTTGAGGTTCTATATAAAGCATTTTTTTTTTTAGTTACGAACCTGTTGGGTCAAATAATTTTAAAGTTACTTTTATCAACCTAAAAGTAAATAGTCTCATAAATATTTATTTCATTATTATTGCTTTTATTTATTATTTATAAAATGTCAATAATGAATGTGATAGTGTACAAATAAAGTTTACGCATCAAAGACTTTACAGTTCAAATATAAGAGATACTGACACTAAGAAATGCCATGTTGCTAATGTGAGCAAACATAAGATTAGTTTATATCTGTTTTATTGCTTCTGTATCTTTTGTATTTCTCCCTATGTTTTTTTATATTATATTTGGAAAAGACATTACAGGAACTGCTATTTAAAGAGCTTTATAAAAAACTTCATGGATTACTCATGCCTGTAATCTCAGCACTTTGGGAGTCCAAGGCAGGAGGATCACAAGGTCAGGAGATCGAGACCATCCTGGTGAACACGGTGAAACCCCGTCTCTACTAAAAATACAAAAATTAGCTGGGCGTGGTAGTGGGTGCCTGTAGTCCCAGCTACTCAGGAGGCTGAGGCAGGAGAATGGCATGAACCTGGGAGGCGGAGCTTGCAGTGAGCCAAGATTGTGCCACAGCACTCCAGTTTGGGCGACAGAGTAAGACTATTTATCTACATTTTAATGCATACATGTATATATATTTAGAGGTATTTGTGTCTCACACACGTATACATATACTTATATACAGTCTGACACTGTACCCATGGGTTCCACATCTGTAGATTCAACCAATCTTGTATTGAAGATATTCGGAAAAAGGGCAGAGCAAGTTGGTGGAATAGAAGCATACATTGTTTCTCTCCCCTGCTGGAACACCAAATCTTAACATTTATCTGCACACAGAAAAGCATCACCACAAGAACCAAAAATCAGGTAAACAATCACAGTACCTATTTTTAACTTCATTTCTCTGAATGAGGAATTGAGGAGGGAAGAGAGACAGTCTGGATGGTGATGCCACCCCTCCCCCATCCCCCAGCAGTGACATGGAGAGACAATCTGGGTATTTGGGGAGGGAGGATGCAGTGGCTGAAGGACTTTATATTGAAGTCAGTGCTGCCCTGTCATAGCTGAGAATAAAGCCATACTGATCTTGGCTGTCACCCATGTATGGAGGGAGCATTTGTGTGTGCTCTAACCAGAGGGGACTTGCCCATCCCAGTGTCCACCCTGAGTTGAAATGCAGTTTGGCGTTGTGGGAAGTCAGAGACCCTGAATGGAGGGACCGGCTGAAGCCATGACAGAAGAACATAAATTGTGAAGATTTCATGGGCATGTATTAATTCCACAAATTAATACTTTTATAATTTCTTAGGCCCGTCTTTACTGCAATCTCTGGACATAAATTGTGAAGATTTCATGGATGCTTATCACTTCCCCAATCAATACTCTTGTGATTTCCTATGCCTGTCCTTATTTTAAACTCTTAATCCTGTCATCTTTGTAAGCTGAGGATGTATGTCATCTCAGGACCCTGTGATGATTGTGTTAACTGCACAAATTGTTTAAACAATGTGAAATCGGGGCACCTTGAAAAAAGAACAGGATAACAGCCATGTTCAGAAAACAAGGGAGATAACCATTAGGTCTGGCTGCTTGAGAGTCGGGCAGAACAGACTCATATTTCTCTTCTTTCAAAAGCAAATAGGAGAAATATCGCTGAATTATTTTTCTCAGCAAGCAATATCCCTGAGAAAGAGAATGCGTTCCTAGGGGGAGGTCTCTAAAATGGCCACTCTGGGGAAATCTGTGTTTTACAGTTGCAGATAAGAGATGGAATAAGCCTGGTCTCCCGTAGTGCTCCCAGGCCTGATGAGGAAATTCTTGCTTAATAAATTTTGGTCAGACCATTGTTTGCTCTCAGACCCTGTCTCCTGATAAGATGTTATCAATGACAATGCTTGCCCAAAACTTCATTAGCAATTTTAATTTCATCCCAGTCCTGTGATCTCCCCCTGCCTCCATTTATCTCATAAAATTTTATTACCTTGTGAAGCATGTGACCTCTGTGACTCACACCTTATTTGTACACTCCCACCCCTTTTGAAAATCACTAATAAAAACTTTCTGGTTTTGTGGCTTGGGAGGCATCACGGAACCTGCCGACATGTGATGTCTCCCCCGGACACCCACCTTTAAAAATCTCTCTCTTTGTATTATTTCCCTTTATTTCTCAGACTGGCTGACATTTAGGGAAATAGAAAAGAACCCATGTTGAATTATCAGGGGCAGGCTTCCCCGATAGTTTGGTCCTAGGTGAACAAGGAAAGCAGTCTAGAACACAAGGACTGCAATTCCTCGCCAACTCGTACTGCTCGGGTTGACCTAGAGCCAGTAGATTACAGTAGTACATGACTTACGGAAATACCAGCTGACCGGCTAAGGGAGTTTGTACCATCCCTCCCCAAACCCCAGGCAGTGCAGCTTGCAGAAACAAAAGTGATCCTTTCCTTCTGCTTCAGGAGAGAAAAGTGAGGATTAAAGATGACTTTGTCTTGCATCTTGGATACCAGCTCAGGCACAGTAGGATAGGGTACCAAGCTGACTCATGGGGCTTCCATTCCAGACCTTAGCTTCTCAACAACATTTCTAGGCACACCCTAGGCCAAAGGAGAACCAGCTGCCTTGAAGGGAAGGAAATAGACCTGGCATAATTAATCACTTTCTGACTAAAGTGCCCTTGGGTGCTGAATAGCCAGTAGCAATACCCAGGTAGTATACTGTGAGTCTATGGCTCTGAGATGTGTGGCTTCAGGAGTGACCCAGCACATTCCCAGCTGTGGTGGCAATGACGAAAGACTCCCTTGGTTTAAGGAAAAAGTAAAAGGGACTTTGTCTTGCACCTTAGGTACCAGCTTGGCCACAGTGAGGTATAGCAGCAAACAGGTTGGTGATCACTGAGTCCAGGCCTAGGCTCTTGGAGAACACTTCTGGATCTGTCCTACACCCAAAGAGGAGCAGGCTGCCCTGAACTGTGAGTCCCAGGCCTGACAGCATTCACCACAAGCTGAAAAAAGAACCTCTGGGCTTTAAGTGAATATCGGTGGTGACTGATATTATGCATTGTATGCATACCTGTACCAAAATGTCTCATGCATTTCATAAAGTACCTATTATATATTCACAAAAGTTAAAAAATAAAACTAAAAAAAAGAAATTATTAAAAAATGGATAGTTGTGTCTGTACTAAACATGTGCAAACTTTTTTTTCTTGTCATTCCCTAAGCAATACAGCATAACAAATATTTTAATAACATTTGCATTACATTAGATATTATAAGTAACACAGAGATAATTTAAAGCATACAGGAGGATGTGCCTTTGTTATATGCAAATACTACACCATTTTCTATAAAACAATTGAGCGCTTATGCGTTTTGGTACCTGTGTAGGGTCCAGGAACCAATCCCCCATAAAGAAAGTGGGATAATTATATTCATAGATTTAATTCAACACTGTCTTAATATTTTATTAGGTATATTCCATCTCTACAGTTTTAACTTTGAGTGAATTTGAATTTGTAAATTTACTTAATATTTGCAAAGTAAAAATTATTTAGATCTTTGTTCTCAGCTTTTCTATTTATAAAATAGTTATAGTAGTAGTAGATAATCATCTTATAATGTTGGCATTTGTAAATTGCTAGAAGAGGGTCTGACATATTACTCTATACAGACTTTCTATTTTCTTCGAATAACTAAATTTATCTTTTTTAAAAAAATACTTATTTTTTTCAATTAATCTTGTGGTGTGTGAACAGTTTCTATGTTTTCTCATTGTTTGCTGTCTCAATTCTTAAAATAAAGTGTTTGTAAATCAAATTTATGTTTATAGCTACAGGAGTTAATTCAATCCCTATCTAACTGTAAACTTAAAAATAAGTCGTAGGTCAAAAAAAGATCTGCTTTATCTGGTAGTTTGCTCTTAATTCAAGAAGGAATGTTTTCTCTTTCTGTTATAACTTCAGGATAAGAAATAATAGGATGAGAAATCATAACTCAAAGCTTCAATAATTTATTATGTAAATTATTTAAAAACAAATGTTTTAGTCAACATGTATTTATAGAGGATTAAATCTAGGTCAGACACTGATGGGGGTGCATAAAATAAGCACAAGAGCTTATTTATTTTCCTTTTTGTTTATTTAATTATCTTGATCTCACTTATTTTTACAAAGAGATAAAACAGCCTCTGGAAAATTTAGTCCAAAAAACATATTCTATAAATCATGAAGCATCCTCTGTAGGACGAGGCTCTTTGATTACTTGAGTCTCTAAGCCAGTTCTGACATCAAAGCAGGTTTACATTATATTTGAACATCTTGCAGCTCAATAATTCTCTTCATGACTTACATAATCGTAAGCATGGTCATCATGGTAATTATTCCTAATGAGGATAACATTTTGTTTTCCTTTTGTCTCTCTACTAATAATAGCATTTTGTGCAGGTTTTTACTTACTCTACCAACAAATACTTTTAAAATATCTACCCTCAGGCACTGATCTGGGCATTAGGGATACACGGATAAAAGACATGGTGTCTTCCTTTACAAACTTCACATTTCTGGGAGTAGCAGATAGTAGAGAGGCAAATAAATACAGTGTAATATGCACTAATATAAATGTATGCACCAAGTGCTATGGGGATACATAGCAAGTTCACATGAAACCGCCTGGGAGATTAAATAAGGTATCATTCAAGAAATATTTATTGAGGTTTTTTTTTTTTTTTTTTTTTCACACACAGGGTAAGTAAGTGAGCTGATTATTGGAAAACATATAACTTTGTCAGATGAAGAGGCAGAATTGACATTGAATAGAAAAGAAACAGCATGTGCTGTCAAGAGAATGTAATTTATGCTTTGCAAATTGTGTGCAAATCATTTAGTATGTCTAAAACAATATCAGCAGGTAGAGACCATAAAGTAAAATGTCTTAAATGTCATTCTACAGAGTTTAGAAAGACAAATGGAGACTGATTTTAATCAAGGAGTGACAAGATCAGTAGAAAGTCTCCTCTGGAAAATAATTTGTGGTTATCTGAGGCAAGTTAGACTACAAGTAGAATGATCACCAGTATTATAGATAGTAAATTTTTAGTTCTCAGGTTAAAAAAGAGAAAGTAGTGAGGAGATATGAGGAGGATTCAGAAGGTAAAATTGAAAAAGGTTTATGATTAATTGAAAGTGTGAGATCAGGTAGAGGGAACAATTTTCTGACATAAGTGACTGTCACATAGAATCTCCATTTACCAATATAAGACACTAAGAAAGAAAAGCATATATGGAGATAACATGGTAATTTTGGTTAATTTATTTATTTAGCAGAAATGTATTGAGCCTGTACTATGACAGAAACCCTATCCTTTAAGAGGATACTTTCTAATGGGAGACAAATGCAATATAGAAACTGTGCGTGTGTATGTTGGCTGGGGGGGTGGTGGTGGTGGTGGTTAATAGTGATAAGTGCAATAGCTACAGTTAGGATTTTAGGGAGCAAAAAAAAAAGTGAAATAGGATGTCATTGTATGTGATACAGCCAGGAGACCTCATTAATAAACAAAATATTTGAGGAAAACCCAAGGTAGCTAAAGGAATAAGTTTGAGGCTATTTGAGATGGAAGTGGGAGGCAAAGCTCTAGGTTGAGGGAGCAGCCATTTAGAGGCCCTGCCATGAGAACATGCCCAGCATGTTTGTAGATTATCAAGGAAGCTACTATGACTGCAGCCAAGTGAGCAAGACATACAGTAGTAGCAAAAGCGAATGTTTGAGAGGCTGGAGTTAATGGATCACCTAGTATTTTGTGGGCCAACATAAGGATGTTGACTTTTGAATGAGATGAGATGCCATCAGAATTTTGAATAGAAGAATGATATAATTTTTTAAAGAACATTGTTGGGAACCAAAAGGGCACATGGTAGAAGCAAAGAGATACATTTTTAGACATTTGCAATCATTTACTCAAGAGATTATTGTAGTTTTGGCTACACTGATAGAAGTAAAGATAATAGGAAGTTGCTAGTTGCTGAAAATATTTCAAAATCACAGGCAAAAGAATTTGAAATGTGAAGTAAAGAAACACATAACATATGTGGGTAAAATGTTGCTTGAAGAATTAGAAGAATGGAATATCTATCAACTGAGTTGGGTAAAACTGTAAAAGGAATCTTCTGCATGAGAGTTCAGTTGTGAAGAGTCAATTTCGAACATGCTAACTTTTAGATACTCTCAAGACATCTAAGTGATAATGTAAAGGGGAGGCAACTAGATATGCCAGTTAAGAGTCTACTGAATGTACATGATTTGAATAAATTGTGGAGACACCAATATAAATAACATATTCAAATCCATGAGACTCGGTGAGTTCACTTAGAAGTAGGTACAAAGAGAAGAGTTTCAAGAACTGAGCTTTATGTAACTATAATGCTTTTAAGTCTGGAAAATGAGGAAAAACAGAAAAGGATCTGAGGAGCAGTTATGTGGGCAGAAGAAGAAACAGTAGTGTGTGATGTCCTGAAAATCAAGGGAAGAAAGTGATTTAGAGAGAAGAGAGTAAGTGAGTAAAATACTGACAATAACTAATTTAAGATGAGACTGAACATTGACTAGTTTTAGTTACGTGGCATTTGATATGCCTTAAATTTTAGTGAACCGTTAATCTGTATTCCAGAAGAAAATTCTGAATGTATACATATTTAGGAATTATTAGTGGCATTTGAAGCTAGAGGTGTTGATAACATTTTCCAATTAACAATCATGGCTGGGCAGGGTGACTCACACCTATAATCCCAGCACTTTGGGAGGCTGGGGGGGGGTGGATCATTTGAGGTCAAGAGTTCAAGATCAGCCTGATCAACATGATGAAACCTTGTCTCTACTAAAAATACAAAAGGATTAGCTGAGTGTGATGGTGTATGCCAGTAATTCCAGCTACGTGGGAGGCTGAGACAGGAGAATCACTTGAACCCAGGAAGCGGAGGTTGCTGAGAGCAGTGATTGTACCACTATACTCCAGTCTGGGTGGAAGAGTAAGACTCCATCTCAAAAAAAAAAAAAAAAAAAAAAGTAGCTCATCATGATGTGAAACCAAGAAAATGAATACATTGAGTTGATGCAGGAAGAAGGCCAGAGAGTGAAGTAGAAAATATAATGGAATTGTTCTTTTAAGATTTTATTTGTTTTAGTTTTCTTGAGTTTTTTTCCCCTCAATTTTCACAATTGGACCTGCAATGCTTGGTACTTTTATTTTTATTTTCAATGACCTAACTTTATATTTTATAATTGAAGCTTGTTTAAATTTTTTTTCTATTCATTAACTTTTATTTTTTTAATTAACTAATGAATTCCTTTATTAACTTTGGTCTTACACTTTGTCATATATGTAATTTGTTCTTATTTTATTTTTTTATTTGGTGATTTCTGGTTGTGGTACATGGTTACCAGCTACCACATCTAGAATCTAGGTCCTAAATCTAAATTAATTGTGTACTCAAGAAGTAAAGGACACTTGAAACCCAGTTGGCCAAGATATATTTATCTGCTTATATATATTTATATAACAATTAGATATTTTTAACAATTTATTTATTAAATCATGTATTCAAATTATTTTGACTACCTGTCATAAATATAACAAAAATACATTATCTTTTCCTTTGAAGATCATACTGTTTAGTGGAGAAGACTGATTTATAGCAAGAAAACATGATACATGGGTCCCTAGTAGGAATTTCGACAAGATGTTACAAAATGGTGAATTAATACTTTGCATAAAGAGTAGCATTTGTCCTTGAGAAAGGGGTTGAGTATTTTGGCAGAGGCATGGAGAATTTTGAAGTAAAAACAAATTCAATGAGGTTGCTGTAAATGGTGAATGTGAGTAGGAAAGATGGGTGATGAAGCTATATCTCAGTGAAAAGTGATTCATTTAACAAATGTGGGTCTGGCAAGAAAAAGAAATGCAAGGGAGATGAAAGCACTTAAAGAGAGTACCACTTACTTAAAATAAGGGGTGCAGCACTGAATGTATTGTATCTTTTTGACTGTCCTGAATATTTCAGAACTTAGCACAATTACGTATTCAAGATTTAGTAGCTGTTACAGTTCTCACACCCTAGCAAATCACACTGATAATAAAACCATTATGATTAAGGAAGGCTTCTACACATTGGAAAAGTTAGTAATATGCAAAGCTAAAGTAGGGAAAATATATCAGGGTTTAGACACTGTAAGTTTTCTTGACAGACCAGGCTGCTTCTAAAGTCTAAGCCTTTTTCATAATTAACTGAGATTTTCTTCTTCCCTAAAATAAGTCTCAGTGTCTCAAAATCTCTCTCTCTCTCACGCCCCCTCCATGGAATTCACTGTCAAAGCTTCATATTTGTGGTCTGAGATCTCATTTTCAGTTCTTTCAACCTCATCATTGTGATGACATTCCTTTTGGTAATTAAACAATAGTTCCTTTTACTAAAATTTAGAATTCTCTGCGCTGGAAAATTCTAACTACTTTTTTTCTTACGTTATAAGCAAAAGAAAAACTATGATATTTATTACTTTCCCAGATGATTGAAAAATAATTTATGACATATTAATAAATTCAGCAAGAGGATCTCAAATTATTTCCATTATTAAAATCAGCAAATTGCTATGGGCCTTTATTGATTTCGCAAAACACCAATCACTATATTTATCACCGAGTTAACATTCAGTTATGTACGCTGGGGCTTTCATTTAAATATTCTTTTTTTTTTTTTTTTTTTTTTTTGAGACGGAGTCTCGCTCTGTCGCCCAGGCTGGAGTGCAGTGGCGCGATCTCGGCTCACTGCAAGCTCCGCCTCCCGGGTTCACGACATTCTGCTGCCTCAGCCTCCCTAGTAGCTGGGGCTACAGGCGCCCGCCACCTCGCCCAGCTACTTTTTTTTGTATTTTTAGTAGAGACGGGGTTTCACCATGTTCGCCAGGATGGTCTCGATCTCCTGACCTCGTGATCCGCCCGCCTCGGCCTCTCAAAGTGCTGGGATTACAGGCGTGAGCCACCGCGGCCGGCCTTAAATATTCTTAAAATATCAAGAAACTTACATGAAATTGTGTGTAAATATTGATAAATATTGCAAAAGAGATACGTATATTTTCATGAAAATAGGAAAAAATTTACATAAAAGCTTGTTGAATTTAGGAGAGTCCTTTACCTATTGCGCTTCAGACTCCCCTTATCATGGGTTTTACTGTGAAATTAAAATCTTTATTTAAATTCATATTTATTGAGTGTTTCCCCTACTATGTGCAAAATATGTGGCTGACCATGTTTGGAACTATTAATTGTACTATTCTTATTCTGAAGAAATGTGTTGCCTAGAGGAACAGTTAGATATTTTAAAACGTATATTGGAACACTCCTTAAATTCAAGGATTGGGTGAAGTTCGTGAATAGATATAACTGTAAAATGAGACATAGAAAATGAATGAGGCCTCATTTTGTACTAGGCACTGTGCTGGGCATTCCAGTTTGAATGAGATGTATTTCCTGCAGAGTTGCGTGTACGTGAGAAGGGATTATAGAGAAATATAACAATAAATGTATGGTTGGAGACATCAGTAGAGATTTCAGAAAGAGTTTGCTACTTAAAATTTTTTAAAAGATAAGTCAGGATTATATTTTCCATATACATAATAGTACTTCTAATGAATAGTGGCATTGGTGTGACTTTGATTATTTAAAATAGTAAGTTTTACGATTTACGTTTTTGGATACTTCTGTTTCTTTGTCCTGGATATACTTAAATGAGTCATTTGATCTTGAAGGGCTTTAAGTTTTCAATCTGTAAATTTGAGATCTAAACAAGGAAATACCTAAATTCTTTTTCATCTTTACAGTTTGATTATGTCCTTTGAATTTTTTCTATGTGTTAACTACTGCTAGATGACCTTCATGCCCTATTTTAAGTATTGATTTCCATTGACAATATGCTTATTCATTTTTCTCATAAATTAAAAATATCATAACCCTAAACTCCTTTTATCTTTTTTTTACCATCAACCAAAATTTAATTCACTATTATAGAAATAAATTTAGGTAGTAACGAAATAAGTAATCTTCTGATAATCCCACACATTCTGTGTTAATTTTTTTCTGTGATCTCAATAGTATTAACATTTAATTCCTAAAGAAGGAAAAACGGTCAAGATTTTTTTCTGCCACCAATCCACTCTGAAATGCTGCAGAATGCTTTCAGAAGGTACAGTTTTATTTTATTCATCTCTACAAGCTTACCAACCCTTTCACCAAACATCTGACAGCTTCATCGATGGTTTATTTTTCCTCTATACCATTGATCACTTATCCATCAGTATCTTTATAAGCACTTGCTATCCAGTAACTGGAATCTATTCTAAGAGCAGAGCAACAAAAGGCCAAAATAGAGCAGGAAGTAGCCTGGATGGTAATGTAATACATTTCCTGTTGTAATCTAAGACAGGGTTTCTCAAACTGAATGTTGTTGATATTTAGACTACATAATGGAGACTATTATCCATCAGTCTCTGTTGTAGAAGACTACGTTGTTCATTGTAGAATGTTTGAAAGTATCCCTGGCTTCTATCCACTAGGTGCCAGTAGCACCACCACCCTTTTTGTGTGAAAATAAAAAATGTATCAAGGCATTGTGACATGCCCCCTGTGGTTCAAAGATTGCCAGAAAAAATGCAGAATATCCCCTCAATTTGAATTTCAGAAAAGCAACACACATGAGTGTGTGTGTACATGTGTATAATCCCAAATATTGTATGGGTCAATTATACTAAGTAAGTTGTTTGTTAGAAATTAAAATTTAACAAAATCTTCTATATTTCTATATTAAACCTGCCAATTCTACTTGAGTTGGGGGCATGGAGCACAGTTGCTCTAAATTGGAACTACTAATTTAAGATCATTTTAGAAAGTAAAATAAAGCGTTTTAGGCATAATATTGATATAGTCATGTGTTAAAGCTTTTAGCTAAATGGATTATTGTTACCACCAATATAGTTATTTTGGTAAGTTCAAACATCTGTAATAATGGAAAATAAAGCAAAATGTACTACTTAGTTTCATTATGTGGATTCAATTCCTGAGTAATTTAGTACTTTGATAACTGAGAAGACAAGTGGCTCCACTGACTTCAGTTTTCTGCAGCACTCATTAGGCTAGAGGCAGGCTTTCTTCAGATATAAAAATGATGGATGAAATTCAGAACCTGATAGTTATTCTCATGATAGCACAGACATCAGGAATATGTGTTTGCCCTCTGAATGAAGCCTACACACTCTGCCATGAGAACCCCCAAGTGCATAGACATGGAACCATTTAATCTGCTCTGAGCCTACGTCGCCTAATCCTGTAGTTGATATAATCATTTTCAGACACTTACAGGTCTCCAGACGACACAGCTAAGGAAGATAAAAAGACAAGGTGAACTTGTGTTTGCCCTCTCATTAAATTTTGCAAGCTGCTATGTTTAAGTTTCCATTTTATGGACCACTTAGGCAACTATTAACCTTTAAAAATACATTAGCATTTTATTTCAGACTTTTCAGAAGACACAGACTAAAACAGAAATAAAGGATAATGGGAAGTTCTGACTTACAAATTGGTATTAAAAATGTTCAAAGCATGTTTTCTTTCTAACATATTAAAGGGAATATTCCAAATAATTCACGTATTCCAGGTTTCTTTTAAAATTGCTTGTGTCCATTGTTGATACACATTATAGTATAATGGTAATAATCACAATGAAGTATGTTGAAGCAGAATGTTAGAGAAGAATTACTGATGATATATTACTTATAAATTGAAAGATTATGAAGACTGAAATGAGCAGAGAGAGACTTATTTAAGAGCAGTAAAATTGAATCTACTTGCCTTATAAGTTCATAATTAAATATAATTTTATTAGAGCATCTAAAATTTTATTTTCAATTTTGTGTTGGCTAGAAATTATATTCTGTATCATGGATACTTTTTGCAGGTAATCATTGCAAAAATATAAAATACTATGTATTTTTGTTTTAATATCATTTAACAAGTTATAAAAATGTTCTTGCTTTTTTGCTAACATAAATGAGAAAATTTATCTTTACTACTAATCTTAGAACATTTTATAAAAATTTTTGAAAATATATGAATATTATTCTTTTTTGCATTTTAATATTTAATAAAAGTCGATTAAATAATGACTTGTATTGTAACAGTTACTCATTTATACATTGCCAAAGTAACCCTTTTTTGCCTATTAAAGTCTGCCGAAACTGTTCTGATACTGTTTCTTAATTCATTAAACATGAAACTAGGTTTTAAAATCTGAATTATATAAACTTAAGATAGAAGTCTAAAAATGGTACAAGAAAATTCTTTTCTTTAAAAACAACAAATTAATATAAAGTTTTTGAAGTATCTAGCAATTAAAGAATCATGAGAAAAAACAGAATAGCATATTGGACATAACAGTTTAAAATTGATTACAAATAAATGTCAAACTTACTTTTAAATAGAAAATTTTTATTATCACCTCATATCTACCAATAATATCAAATGTTTAATGGGACTATTTCATTAGAATTTACTGTAAACTCAGTTTTCCAACAAAAGCCTTTGTAAAGGTAAGAAAAAATAGAAATGAAAATTTCTGCTGGGCGCGGTGGCTCACGCCTGTAATCCCAGCACTTTGGGAGGCCGAGACGGGCGGATCACTAGGTCAGGAGATCAAGACCCTCCTAACACGGTGAAACCCCATCTCTACTAAAAATACAAAAAAAAAAAAAAAAAAAAAAATTAGCCGGGCGCAGTGGCGCGCGCCTGTAGTCCCAGCTACACAGGAGGCTGAGGCAGGAGAATGGCGTGAATGCGGGAGGCGGAGCTTGCGATGAGTGGCGATCTCACCACTGCACTCCAGCCTGGGCGACAGAGCAAGTCTCCATCTCAAAAAAAAAAAAAAAGAAAAAAAAAAGAAAAAGAAAAGAAAATTTCTCTCACCGTTAATACTGTGAATACTATTTGGAGAGTCCCTGATCAGACATTTCAATATCAAACTTAAGAACTGATGTGGAGCCTTTGATTATATTTAGTTTATATACAGGATGTGAATATTCACATACACAGCACACTATAGCAACCTCTTGTAAAAAAAAAAAAAATGTGAAGAAAATGTAACAGTGTATATTCTATTAAAAAGTAAATTGGCTGGGTGTGGTGGCTCACACGTGTAAGTTTGGGACCAGTCTAGGCGACAAAGTGAGACCCCATCTCTACAAAACAATTAAAAATAATAGCTAGATGTAGTGGCATGTGCTTGTGGTCCTAGCTACACAGGAAGTGGAGGCAGGAGGATCACTTGAGTCCAAGAGTTTGAGGCTGTAAATGAGCCAAGATTGCACCATTGCATTCCAGCCTGGGTGATAGAGCGAGACTCTATCTCAAAAAATAAAGGAAATTAACTTTGACTGTGAAAAATAGCCATTTTCAATCTTTTAATAAAATCTCTTCAGGGAATATTGGAATATTATTTTGTCAGGCAAAATAATGCAGAGCTTGAGCATTGCTGTAGAATATGTTATCGGTTCAAAACTTAGCAGAGCACACATGCATCACATTCATTATCATCAATATTTGAGAGCTGGACAAATGTTTTTTAACGGATGCTGTAACAGAAGATCTATGAAGGAGATGGTGGTTTGCACCTGTTCCTGAAGTCAGAAACTGGAAAAAGTTGCAGGTTTTCAATTTTCCCAATCATTTTCCACAAGTGCATTAATATTTTGAGTATCAATAGGTCTAAAGCTGTAGGAAGGCATCATGGTACACTGTGGTATGTAGAGAATACTGCTCGTACACTGCTCTTTATCTTAAAATGTTTTGATATAATGCGAATATTTTCCTCCAAGCATTTTGTGTATTTTGACAATTATTAAAGGAGAATATAAAAGTATAGGTTTTGGTCTAAGCTAAGAACAATGGAAAGTTACTTTGTTTTGCCTTAGAGGAGTTTTCAGTTTATCCTCTTCTTGAGAAATCATTTGTTGCTGTTACTAAATAAACATCTCAATAAATGTTTTATTTCCTCAAATGATGTGTCTGGATTATTTTAGGAATCAAAAACAATTGTAGAATCTTTGAGACTGAGGTGCTTGAGAACCAGGAGTCTAGATGGAGGGCAGTTCCTGGATTGGCTAATTCAGCAGCTGAACAGTGTCATCGAAACCTAGGTGCCTTCTGCCTTTCATTGCCATTCTGACCAAGTGTGTCTGATGTCTCCCCTTATGGCTCCAAAGTGACCACAAAGGTTCCAGGTGGTGGATGACAAGAGGCTGAAATATTTCTTTTTTTTTTTTCTTTTTTATAAGAGGAAGGTTTCACCTGCCCCCATTCACTTGCCCTCATGGCCACAGAAATGTGTATTATCTGTAAAGCAATTACTTTTCAAAGGGAATAAAGCTCCTACGATTGGCTCAGACCATGAAGATTTTCCCTTGAAATACAAATGACTTCCCTTGATGAATGGCTGCTCAGAAAAAGGGGAACAACTTCCAGGTTCTGGATGAAGTTGGTCGGGTAGGAGTGTGTAGGAAGTTTGGAAGATAGCTGTTCAGTGGGCAACAGACCGTCACAAGTTGTTTTACAGACCCAAGTGTTTCCTATAATTTTCAGGTGGACCAAATTTAAGATCTAGAGAAGAGCACCCTTTTCTGTGTCAGGAACTAGTTTTGCTTTTTAAAGTCTCTGTAAGGCCAGGCAAGGTGGCTCACATCTGTAATCACAGGACTTTGAGAAGTTTGAGTCAGGAGGGTCGCTTGAGCCCTGGAGTTCGAGACCTACCTGGACATCATAGTGAGACCTCCCCTCTGTACAAAAAATATAAAAGTTAGCCCAGTGTGATGTCACATGTCTATAGTGCCAGCTACTTTGATGGCTGAGGCAGGAGAATGGCTTGAACCCAGGAGGCANTTTTTAATTATTTTTTTAATTAAAAAAGTCCTAATTGAAACAAAATACAGAAGAGTTAAAAGTATATGACACGAATGTTATTCTTAAGGACACATTTTAGTTTGATGACCATTTACTTTACTTTTGGATATTAACTGTCTATTAAATTTTGGGACTAAGATGGTGATTCATGGATTTCAAAAGTTTCATAGAGATTTTAAAATTCAGCATTAAGAATAAAAACTAGACTGAGTAGTATTCAATGGGACATATATCTTCAAAGAGTAGATAAAGACAATGTTGTGCCTATATTTTGTGGGCATTTGGACTAGTTCTACATTTTTGCAATTGCGAATTGTGCTGCTATAAACATTCATGTGCGAGTATCTTTTTTGTATAAGGACATCTTTTTCCTCTAGGAAAATACTCAGTAGTGGGATTTCTGGATCAAATGGTAGATATATTTTTAGTTCTTCAAGGAATCTCCACACTGTTTTTCATAGTGGTTGTATTAGTTTATATTCCCACCAGCAGGGTAAAAGTGTTCCCTCTTCACCACATCATGCCAACATCTATTATTTTCTAATTTCTTGATTAAGTCTATTCTTGCAGGAGTAAGGTGGTATTGCACTGTGATTTTGATTTGCATTTTCCTGATCATTAGAGATGTTGAGCCTTTTTTTCCTATGTTTGTTGGTTGTTGTATATCTTTTTTGAGAATTGTCTAGTCATGTCCATAGCCTACATTTTGGTGAGATTGTTTGTTTTTTCTTGATCATTTATTTGAGCTCCTTGTAGATTCTGGATATTAACCATTTGTCAGGTGAAGATTTTCTCCTATTCTGTGAGTTGTTTGTTTACTCTGATGATTGTATCTATTGCTGTACAGAAACTTTTTAGCTTAATTAAGTCCCATTTATTTATCTTTGTTTTTGTTGCATTTGCTTTGGGTTCTTGGTTGTGAAATCTTTGCCTAATCCAATATCTAGAAGAATTTTGCTAATGTCATCTTCTAAAATTGTTACAGTTTAAGGTCTTTGGTTTAAGTCTTTGATACATCTTAAGTTGATTTTTGTTTAAGGTGAAAGTTGAGGATTCAGTTTCATTCTTTTTTCTGTGTGGCTTGCCAGTTACCCTAGCACCATTTGTTGAATAGAGTTTTTCCCCCCACTTTACGTTTTGGTTTGCTTTGTAGATGCTCAGTTAGCTTTAAATATTTGGCCTTATTTCTGTTCTCTATTCTGTTCCATTGGTCTATGCACCTATTTTTTATACCAGTACCATACTGTTTCAGTGACTGTGGCTTTATAGTATAGTTTGAAGTTGGGTAATGTGATGCCTCCAGATTTATTCCTTTTGCTTAGTCTTGCTTTGGCTATGTGGGTTCCTTTCTGGTTTCATATGAATTTTAGGATTTTTTTGGTTATGTGAAGAATGATGGTGGCATTTTGATGGGAATGGCATTACATTTGTAGATTGCTTTTGGCAGTATGGTCATTTTCACAATACTGATTCTACCCATCCTTGAGCATAAGATGTGTTTCCATTGGTTTATGTCATCTATTTATTTCAATAGTGTTTTGTAGTTTTCTTGGTAGAGGTCTTTCACCTCCTTGGTTAGGCACTACCATAAAAGGAATAAAATAATGACATTTGCACCTTCCTGGATAGAATTGGAGACCATCTTTCTAAGTGAAGTAGCTCAGGAATGCAAAACTAAACGTAGTATATTTTCACTCATAAGTAAGAGCTAAGCTATAAGGGTGCAAAGGCATAAGAATGATGTAATGGTTTTGGAGGACTTGAGGGAAAGGGTGGGATGGGGGTGAGAAATAAAAGACTATACATTGGGTACAGTGTACATTGCTCAGGTGATGGGTACACCAAAATTTCAGAAATCGCCACTAAATAACTTATTCATGTAACCAAACACCACCTGTTTCTCAAAACCTATTGAAATAAAAAAGAAATGCTACAAACACCATTTAGTTGCTGTCAACAAGAAATTCACTTGTTTTTAAAAAATCCAGAGACATGTGTGATAGTTCACACCTGTAATTCCAGCACTTTGGGCAGCTCAGGAAGAGAATGGCTTGAGCCCAGGAGTTTGAGATTGCAGTGAGCCAATATATATACACTATTATATATATATACTATTATATATATATATATATTCATTAAACATATTTTATATATGTATATAATACATATATAATATTTTATATAATACTATTTATATAATAAATATTATAGCCTATTATATAGCTAATATATAGCTATTTTATATATATACACAATATTTCTTTGTGACTATTATGATTAAGCAATATATATATATATGTACACACCAACACACAAGCAACGCACATGTACTGGAATTAAATTCTGTTGGTATTGTGTGCCTTTCCTTACCCGCACTTTTCATGGCAAGTTTATAGATGAGCATCAAGCACATCAAAATTGTTATAAGATTCTAAACCATGTCCTCATTGCCTGGCAATGAACATGATCATTCTATGTGCTGTAAGATACCAAGATGACTAAAACAGGATCGCCTAAAGCCTGAAAGGCCTTGTAGAGAGAGACAAAAAATTTGAAATCTTTCCTTTGCTTTCTTTTCCATGTGTTAGAAACCTGAATAAGGCAAAGACGAAAAAGGAGACAAGAGAAGGAAGAGACTAACCAAGGGTAAGTCATTGCATGTTTGTGGTTACGTATATTTTCATAAGCATAAATAAAACCCCCAGAATCTTTTTCTCTTCAAGCCAAATTTGCCCATTAGGAAACTGTTGGCAAAACTTGAGATGTTGCCCAACCCAACGGTTAAAGCAAGGAGAGAGTAAGGGATAACTTCCAAAAACATATATAGTTGATCCTGTGAGCCAACAAGGTATTGAACTGTAAACCAGGTCCACGTTACTTGGCAGAGTGTTCAGCCAAATGCAGACAAAAATTCCGTATTAACAGGATTCAAGCATCCATATATTGAGGGGGCCAGCCTTTTTCAGCTGCAGTATACCTAAGGGACAAGTAGAAGTGTACCATTGGACCATGCTTTTCTCTGTACCCTAACCAAGCTAAATATTTGCAAGAGATGGATTGAAAACTGGTTAAACACTCCCATCAACGTACATTGGTGCCTTGACGAATAATAGTTAAGTTTGGAGAGTCAGAATAAATGGAAAAAATATAAGTATAAAAACTATGTTCATGATGCGTGGATTCAACATGTGAAGAAATTCTGTTTGTAAACGAAAATCAGAAGAATGAATATTAAATTAATAATTAACTTAGGGAGCTATACAAATTCTAGCGTGATTTAATTTTGTATTCCGTACGCTAATAGAAATAACAATTGGTCTCAATTATTTTACTTAGTTTAGATGAAATTTGGAAAATCTGCTTTGCTGCAACTGAAGAAACAAAATTTAATTTACAGTTTTTTCTAAAAAGTTCATACCAATACTACATATCTAAATAAGTCGCAAAAGGTGATAAAATCACAACTGCCTGTTATGTTTAGAAAAAAATTTAGTTCTTTTAATTTAGAAAATTCACAAAAATTGGAAATTATTTTTAATATTTTAAATTCTGATTTTATCCAGTATTTTGTTACGGGCGTGTTTGTTGCTGGCCACATTATTAGAAAGAAAGGCTAGAACATATTTTAAATATGTTTTTTAATAAGATAAAACATTTTATCCATGGAGACTTTTAAACCTTGAACACATAAACCACTCTGAAAATTCATCATTGTTTAGTTTTGAGCTAAACCATTCAATATGGCTTTAATTAGCTTTCAAAGTTTCCAATACAAAATACAGTGGTGGCAGAAAGTAATTGCTTAAAGGAAAAGTACAGACTGTGCTAAAATGCAAAGCCTAATCTTCAAGAAATGCTAAACACAGCATAGTGTTGTCTTCATATGGCCTTTGCCTCATTTTGATTTAAAAATATGTTTCTTTCATTTTCCATAGACTATAAACAGCTTTAGAGATTTGGTTAACTTTGAAAGTTGTAGCCAACAGTCTTTTCTGCAAGAGTTCAAATTTGTTATTTAAAGGAAAAGAGAGCTCATAAAAGTTTCTTTATCACTCATCAAAATCTTTGATATGGTGTTTATTCACAAGTTATTGAAAATAGGGTGTAAGGATATGAATCTCAAATGAAAAAACAGTGCTATCAAGAGGACTGTTGGTCATCTCCACATCTGATCTAAACTGATGCCCATCTCTAAATATCTATGTTGAAAAGGGCAAATAACACTTGGATAGGAGCTTTGATTAAGTAAAAAAAAATGAAACAGTTGCTTGTGGAGTATTTGAAATATGCTTTAGAAAAATCATAGGTTTTGGACAGGCATGGTGGCTCACATCTGTAATCCCAGCACTTTGGGAGGCTGAGGTGGGCAGATCATGATGTCAGGAGTTCAAGACCAGCCTGGCCAATATGGTGAAACCCCATCTCTACTAAAAAAAAACACAAATTAACTGGGCATGATGGCATGTTGCTGTAGTCCCAGCTACTTGGGAGACTGAGGTAGAAGAATAGCTTGAACCCAGGAGGCAGAGGTTGCAGTGAGCCAAGATTGCCCCACTGAACTCCAGCCTGGTGAAAGAGTGAGACTCCATCTCAAAAAAAGAAAGAAAAAGAAAGAAGGAAAGAAAGAAAATTATAGGTTTGGAATGTATTCTCCCTGAGAATGTATCTCACAGTAATTATCCCAAGTTAAGCTTGGGATTACGTACCCATATGCATTATTTCCCAACTGACTAATATTAATGATATCTTACATTTATCAATACTTTAATTTGTATGTCCAGAACATTTTTATAGTAAGTATCTCATTTTATCTAGTAAAATTCTTTACAAAAGTTGGGCAGTTGTTTTTTTCTACTTAAACAAAAAAAATAGTAAGAATATTAACTGAATTACTTAAATTTCTATTGATACAAGCACAGATTTTTTTTCTTTTTATATTCTATTCTGTCTTTTGTGTACAATCATCCAATTTTATAAGATATCATCCCTTTAAAAACTAATTTTCCAGATATAATAATATAGTACTGTGCTATTGTTTTCTTTTAGATATGAGGGTGATATGCTTTGAATGCGTCCTCTAAATGTCATGTGTTAGAAATTTAATCCACAATGTGACAGTGTTGGGAGGTGGGACATTAAAGAGGTGATTAGGTCATGAAGGCTCTGCCCACATGAATGTATTAATGCTGTTATTGTGAAAATGCATTAGGTTTTGAAGGAGTGGGTTTCTGGTAGAAGGAAGAGTTTGGCCATCTTCCTCTTGCTCTCTCTAATGCTTTCTTGCCCTTTCACCTTTCACCATACGATGACGAAGCATGAGGACCTTGCTAGATGTCAGCACCTTAAAGTGGACTTCCCAGTCTCCAGAACTGTAAGAAGTAAATTTATTTTTCTTATAAATTAGCTAGTCCGACTGACACAGAATGGTTCTTTCCTGTGGAAATGCCATCATTTTCAGTACCCACGTAATAGATATTCCTTCCAGCCTCCGTAGCTTGAAGATTTTGGCTTCATAGACAGGACATAGCAGCCATTCTGGTTTTCTATGTTGCCAAGTTACATCACTCAGAGTCTTAGGATATTCTATCCCGAGTACCACCATCTCAGGTCTGCTGTCGACGTGACTTTGAGCTAATTACTTTATTTCTCTGTGCTTCTGTTTCCTTTTCTATGAAATTGTACTTACCCCATGAAGAGTTGTAAGAAGTAAATGACTTAGTATGCACATGACTTTTAGAACATAGTAAGTGCTCAGCAAATATTAGTTATTAATATTACTTGCTTTTAATTTTTAAACATTATGATAAACTTTAAGAACAATCAAAATAGCAATTATCTTTTTTTAATACATTTATGTCAATTTTCTTAGGAACTCATAATTATATGAACTAATACTAACTCTGTTTTGCAAATGATAAAACCAAGATTATATTTTACAAATGATAAAACCAAGGTTACATAAATTGTTTAGGGTCATACAACTAGTAAACAGTGAAGTTTGTATTACAAACCCATTGATTCTGACCCTGGAGCCATAATCCTTAAGAATTATAATGTGTAACTACTTATAGATTTTATATTAGGTTCTCTCTACTCTTGACTTTCAGATATGCCCTGAGATAATTTTCTCTCACTATTTATTAAGAATGCATGGACTGATTGAGGGAAATGTCTAGTTTGTAGATTTATATGAGAATATCTAGCTGATTCTCTTGCATTGTTCCTAAGTTTGTGAAGAGACAAACATACCAAAAAAAAAAAAAAAAAAAAAAAAAAAAAAAACAGCTGGACTGGGGAACTTTGTGGCCATAAGAATATTATGGAAGGTGAATGGAACAGGTTATAGAGGAACACCCTTCAACTAAGATATGTAGTAATTGAAAACTCAATTATTTAATTCACTTCTGAAAAATGTTTTATTTGTGACTGTTATGACTTAAGCTTGTGCTCAAGCTATATAACTGTCCTCTGAGACACAGAAAAATGATATTCCCCTTCTTCTCCTATTCCCTATTAGTTTAGTTACATATCTCAGCAGTCATACTATAGTATTATAAATTACGCATTTTAATATTTCAGTAAAAATTTGACATGTTGCACAATTTGAAAGCCTCCGCATTAACACTGTTCAGTCCTGATTTGTAAAAGTCTGATGAATGTTACTATATATTGGTGAAATTATACTGCAGTGGGCTTACTCCCTTTCATATCAAGTTGTCTGTGATCATGACTAAGAAAATTATTGCGTGAATTTTCTATATTGTTATATCTACTTCAAATCTAGGATAAAATCTTACTATGTCACTGGAAGAGTGTTTCATCTTATCTAAAAACCACAGGGGATAAAACATACTCTGTTACAACTGAGAAGCAGAAAGGTAAAGTTTCTTCAGTATCATCTCCTGAATTAAAACAGAAACATGGCTTCAATAATTTAGCATGTTTTGCTATTTTTAAAACAAAATAAGGTCGTGATGCTAGAAAATTATATTTGAAAACCCATTTACATAGCATATGCTAAGCATATATTTTGAGTTATATGAATTTACTTTATTTAGAATTCCTGTTTGGGAATTATTATTAGACTATCAGAGTATTCAATTACTTTTGCCCACCTTCTAATTGATGGGTCCTATAAATATTGAATGACATGAATTGCACTGATTATAGACTCTGTGCTCAGAATTTTTATTCTTAATGAAGTGATGAGGATCATAAATTTTGGACCACAAATTGTCCAGGAAGACAAAGTTTAGAGTATTTATCAACCAATCACATCTTTTAATTTATTTTCTTGTTTTATGAAATGAAATGTGGTTTCTATATGACTTTAAATGTGATAAATTCAGAGTGTTTGTTAGTTTGATCTTTTGTTTTGTAAGCACGAATATTTGGAAAGATGAATAGTACCTGATGCTTCATTTACTTTGATTGTTTTTAATCTCAAGATACTTTGGAAAATTTATTATGCTGTAAAGCTTGAGTTAGCTACAGCTTTCCTATTCTGATCCAAATAAGCAACAATCATCAAAACTTCAGTAATTCAGAAACACTGTGTCATGGCTATTACAACAAAACCATTTCTGATGAAACTAATTATTGATTATCCCTAGGGCTTCTGAGATCAAGTATGCCTCAGTATAGTTAATTATGCCCTCAGCCCTGCAGTTTTTGCGATGGCAGGTTCAATTTATTTAGTAAAAGTATTGCCTTGCAAGATTTGCACGAGTCAATTAGACAGTCATTAATTAGGTGGCCATTGGAAATGTGGTGTTACCCAGTTGGGAAATGGTCTACTCCAATGATTAATGTATATTAATGCCAGCATTAATGACCTTTGAGTCCTTCCCCATGTAACTATGGGTAAACAAATTAAAGAACCATTCAAGGAAACATAGATTTTGCTGAACTGCTATATTTTCCAGGAGAAACATTAAAATTGCTCATTAAGTGTATTAAAACCACAAGTTTTCAGAGTAACATAAACAGACATCTTTAACTGAATAAAACTAAATGCTAGAAATGCCATAATAAATTTTCATAGTGTTGTATTTTAAATATTTTAGAGCAAGATTTTTTTATTACTAATAACCTTAAAATTATTAAAACAGAATGATAGCATTTCCCAGCTTTAAACAAATTATATAAATAGTATTAAGGAGCTTACCGAAATAAAACATCTAATTTCTTATGGGTTAATTGAAAATTAGAGAATGTTTATTTTCTTCTTGGAGCAAATAATAATTAAACTAATAGAATTATGTCATGCCCTTATTTATGAAACATATCCCAAATTGCTAATATACTTTGCTGAGTAAATTGTAATCTCAATATTACCATTATTAATTTAAATTAGCATGGAAATAGCATTACCTTACTTTCAAGAAAAATCTGTGTATTTAATAAGTTTAATACAAAGATTTTTTTGAAGAAAACCTATGTATTAGTAAATCTATGTATTTAGTTTTGATTATATGGTTTGGATAAAATATCATATAGTAAAAAATAATTAGAAGAAAACACATCTAGATAAAAATTTGGCAGCCCGAAATACAGTAAAAATCGATTTAAAAAACCCACCCTGTATGTCTCACAATCTGTTAGTACCTTGTTACATTGCTATAAAAAATACTGGAGACTGAGTAATTTATAAAGAAAAGATCTTTAAATGGCTCACGGTTCTGCAGGCTGTACAGCAAGTGTAACGCTAGCATCTGTTTAACTTCTGGGGAGGCCTCAGGAAACTTACAATCATGGTGGAAGACAAAGCAGGAGCAGACACATCATATGGCCAGAATGGAAGCAAACGAATGAAGTGGGGAGGTACTACACACTTTTAAACTACCAGATCTCAAGAGAACTCACTCACTATTGCAAGAACAGTCCCAAGGGGATGGTGCTAAACAGTTCATGAGAAATAACCCCCATGATCCAATTGCCTTCCAGCAGGCCCCACCTTCTTCAACATTGGGGATTACATTTCAATGTGAGATTTGGGCAGGGACACACATCAGGATCTTTATTCCTATTTCTTTGTGGAATGTAAAAGAAACAACTTTCATATATGTGATCCAGCAATGTAATATAAATCTGTGTTATGCCCTCACGTGGGTAAAAAAAAAAAAGTTAGAAAATTTAAAGCATAATATATGATTGAGTCAATATTAATGTCCCATGAAAGTACATTTACGCTTCATGGACAGAGAATGGAGACACAATCTCCCTGCATAAAGAAGATCTACATAATTGGTCTGAAAGATTGTTCCTAACATCATTCATAATTTCTTTAATATTTATTTTTTCCTCATAGATTCCAAATCCATCAGATTTATAGCAACCCTGGTAAATTTTGCAGCAATATTTCCTGAAGTATGCTCTATTGATTGCTGATTCCAATAATAAGTGATGGAAGAAAATGATATAGTCAAATAAGTCTGAGAAACATTTACTGTAAAATAGTCAAACAAATTTGTGTACAGAAGGGCTTATTAAGGCCTATGCAGATGTGTATTGAAAATAATCAACAAGGAGATATGTTGGATAGTCTATCACAAAATGATTTGGTCCTGTAACTTTTTGTATTTATCATGTACATTTCTTTATAAAAGGTGTTCCAGGGAAGATATTTTGAAGACAACATGAGGTTAATTTTGAAGGCCTATTTTAACTGAATGTATACAACTCAGCTCATGACATTAACCCATGTCTCTAGAATCTCTAAAAGTTTAAATTGTGGGTAATTATAGAATGTTTGTTACATAGTAAATATTAAAAACAAAGTACAATGTGAGCTTTGAAATGTAATAGCAAAATGAACTTTTGTGAATTCACTAGTCAGATTTAGAATGCAAACACTGCCAAGGTACTATATCTAACAGCGTGCTCCATCCTTATCCCATTTCCTGCTTAATCCTGGAGATTCATCTCCTGACTCTAATGCCACTTTTGTCTTCCCAAATTATTTTTTACTGTACATGTAGATAAATTCTCAGATGATATATTATTTTCCTTGTTTTTTTTTTTGCTTTATTAAAATATATGTGGACACTTAAGACATAATCCTTGCTCATTATTTTAAAATACATAAATGTTACTGTTGTGTATCTATAATTTATTCCTTTTTCCTTGTTATATAGATTCCATTGTGAGAATGATTATTCTTATTTATCAATCTTCATATCTTTAAATCTTGAGCTATCCACATCTCTTTTAAGAATATTAAAGTCAGGATTATGTTTAATTACTTTATATTTCCTACTGTTTATAAATGACTTTATTGAGAGTACAATAGCAGATGGAATAACAAATATATCCTTCCTCAAGGATCCTATAATTTTGTAGACAATAATGTCATGCTGATAATTGGCATGATATAATGGAATTTCTCTCTTACCTGCATTACTATCATGGAAGAGTGATTTATTCTAATTTAGGAAAAAATAAATAACAATATGGCAGGTGAGCTCAATCTTATAGAGAAGTTGCATTATACTAGATGGAAAAGGAAGAAATAAAAAGATGATAGGAAGAAATGAGATTAGTTCTGTTGAGTGGATAGCTAGGCAAATTGTGAAAGATAAACTGGAGTGGAGATAATTCAAAAGGGAAACTGTACTCATGAGAGAAAGCATATGTAAAACAACATTGAAGACTTTAAAGCACTATAGAAATTAATTTTTGTTGTGATTTTAATATAAACTAATTTTACTAATCTTTAAATTTAAATTTATCTTAGTCTGGAGTTTCAGCCTTGGCACTATCAACAATTTGGGTCTGACTTTTTTTTTGAGGGGGGGTATGAGAACCTATCTTGTTCATTATACTATTTTACAGAATGCTTTGCTTCTATCTACTGTATACCAGGAGCACCCTTTTCCCTCAGTTGTGACAAGTAAATGTATCCACATATTGCTCAATATATACCATTCTTGAAACGACATAATTGTCTCAGTTGATCACTGAGAAATATTTGAAGGTAGCCTTGAAGGAAGGATGGAACTGACCAATTCATATACATAAATAGAGGGGTATTCCAGACAGAGCCAAAGCCAAAGTCAGTACAGTCTGAAGCTAAAGTGTACCTTACATATACTTGAGTCAATCAGGCCTGTGAGACAGCAAGGGTGTGAAAAGGATAGTAGTTGAGACCACTGATGCCATGAGTGAAAACCACATAGGGCATTCAGGTCATTGCAATGACTTTGACTTTTACTCTGTAAGCAAGGAAATGCATTTGGAAGTTTTGAACAGAACAGTGTGATGAGCTGACATATTTTAATAGAAATTCAGTGATTGCTGTATCAAGAATACTATGGGATAGAAAAGAAACAACATGGATATAAAAACTTGTGGTAGTCTAGGTGAGAGCTGTTGAATCAAGCCTAGGTAGTAGCAGGGGAACAAATAAGGGATAGTTAAATTCTGCATAGATTTTTATCATTTGGAAACTATCATTCCATTTTACACTTTAATTAGTTGACTGGTTATACCTTTTAAATTATTTGTATTAATTTCAGTAGAGATTACAATTTACATCTTTAGTTTATTAAAATCTACTATTAATTAGCAGTGTTGTCACTTTTCAGAACAAGGACCTAGAACTATTTTATTCCATATATTACCTCCTTTGTGTTATGTATTTATGTATTTTGTTTTACAAATATTTTAAACTTTCAAAACATTATTATTGTTTTAATAGATGTTCTTTCTTTCTTTTTTTTTTTTTTTTTTGACACAGTTTCACTCTGTCTCCCAGGCTGCAGTGCAGCAGCACGATCTTGGTTCATTGCAACTTCTGCTTCTGGGGTTCAAGCGATTCTTGAGCCTCAGCCTCCTGAGTAGCTGGGATTACAGGTGCCTGGCACCGTGCCCAGCGAATTTTTGTATTAGCAGTAGAAACAGGTTTTTGTCATGTTGGCCAAGCTGGTCTTGAACTCCTGACCTTAAGTTATCCACCTGCCCCAGCCTCCCAAAGCGTTGGGATTACAAGCATGAGCCACCATGTCCAGGCAATGTTACTTCTTGCTTGTGTCTTCTTTCCAGTACTCTTCCTCCCTTCCTGCGTTGCCATATTTTCACCTGGGATAATATTCCTTTTGTTGAAGAATTCCCTTAGATATTTCTATTAAGTCTGCTGTCAAAATAGTCTTTTGGGTTTTTTAAATTTGCAAACATCTTTACATAGTTATCATTTTTGAAGAATAATTTTCAAGAAATTTAGAATCTAAGTTGGTGGGTATTTTCTTTCAGGACTCGCTGTATTTGCTGTTGATTTCCATTGTTTCTATTAAACAGCCTCTAGTTTTACTCTTCTTATTTAACAGTATTATTCCTTTATATTTTTTTGGCTGCTTTTAAGTTTTAACTTCGTTGTTTTTAGCAGTTTTGCTGATATATCCAGGAGTGGAAATCTCTTCATATCCATTTCCTGTTTCTATAGAGCTTTCTTAATTTGTAGTTTTATTTATGAAGTTTTGCCAGTTGTGACCATTCGTAGTTTCTTTTCTAATATTGCTCATGTCTTTCTCTTATCCCACTCAGACTGAAATTACACATACATATCTTAGAACATTTGCCCTTATCTCACATATTACTTGTTCCTCATACTTCTTTTTCTTACTGTGTTTCACATTACATATTTATACTGACTTGAAGACTAGTTTACAAATGCTAAATTTTACTATGCCAAATGTATGGATAAATCTATTTTTTTGAGTTACTTACTATAATTATTGCACTTTTTGTTCTAGAATATTGCATTTTATTTTTCAGTACAGGTTTTATTCTCTGGTGAGCTTCTCTATCCTGTCATCTACTTTATTGAAGATAAAAGTACAATCATAATCATTTTAAACTACCATTGTGATAATTCAAATACTCAAATCACCTGAAAACTATTTGATTCATTTGGCTTTTGTCATTTGTTTCTGTTTTTTGTTGGTTTGTTGTCATTTTTCTTTTGTGTGTTTGTATACGTTTGTTTCATGCCTGGGAAGTTTTTACTACAAACCAGACATTGTGGTTGAAAATTTTAGATTTAAGAAAATGTTATCTTACTCCAGAAATAAAGTAATTTTTGTTGGCTTGCTTGTTATGCAGTTAGAGAAGAGCAGAACATCTTCATCCAGTCAGGATTTAATATGACTGGAGACTGGATTTCAGACATCCTGGGATTTGTCTGTTTTCAATGTGAGTTTCCTCTTAGAGTACTTC
This sequence comes from Rhinopithecus bieti, assembly GCF_001698545.2. Lineage (NCBI taxonomy): Eukaryota > Metazoa > Chordata > Mammalia > Primates > Cercopithecidae > Rhinopithecus > Rhinopithecus bieti. Next base: position 652,374 of record NW_016820890.1, on the reverse strand, counting down.
AGGATTCTCAAATAAAAATCAGTGGTGTTTCCAAAATGTCTCCTATTGGTAGTCCTTAAACACATTTTTGCTTCGTTTTCTTAAACTCATGAAATTCTCCCCAATTCTGAACTGCTGTTTTCTGTTTGTTTCCTCAGTCTCTTGAAAGAGCTGTAGACCTGAGCCATCCATGTAGATGGAGAGATTTTCTTTTTTTGGATATGTGTCTAGTGGAATTGCCTGATCCTAAGGTCGTTCTATTCATAGCTTTTTGAGGAACCTAAATACTGTTTTCCATAGTCGCTGTACCAATTAGCATTCCCAACAACAATGTCTGAGTGTTCCTCTTTTTTTGCATTCTCACCATCAGTTGTTAATTTCTGTCCTTTTGATTGAAACCACTTGAACTGGGGTGAGGTGATAATGTCAATGTGGTTTTGAATTGTGTTTCCCAGATGATGAGTGATGGTGAGCATATTTTCATATACCCATTGGCCATTTGTATGTGATCTTTTGAGAAATGTCTATTCAGATGTTTTGCTCATCAATATTTAATTAAATTTAGATAGAAAGGCAGACAGATAGATACATTGCTGTTGAGTTGCTTGAGTTTCCTATTCTGTTATTCATCTCTTGTCGGCTGAATACTTTGCGAATATTATCCACTATTCTGGATTTTGTAGATGTCCTCTTCTCTTGTTTGATTATTTCCTTTGTTATGCAGAAGCTGTTTAGCATGGTGTGATTCAATTTGTCCATTTTGATTTGATTTCCCATGCTTTTGAGGTCTTACTCAAGAAATCATTCTCACACTAATGTCTTAAAGCACTTCTTGAATGTTTGTTTCCAGTATTTTTGAAGGTCTTACATCTTAAATTTAAGACTTTAGGAAATAGAGCAAGATGGCCGAATAGGAACAGCTCCAGGCTCCAGCTCCCAGCTCGAGCGACACAGAAGACAGGCGATTTCTGCATTTTCAACTGAGGTACTGGGTTTATCTCACTAGGGAGTGCCAGACAATCGGTGCTGGTCAGCTGTTGCAGCCCGACCAGCCAGAGCTGAAGCAGGGTGAGGCATCCCTCACCTGGGAAGCGCAAGGGGGAAGGGAATCCCTTTTCCTAGCCAGGGGAACTGAGACACACAACACCTGGAAAATCAGGTAACTCCCACCCCAACCAAACGGGCACACCAGGAGATTATATCCCACACCTGGCTGGGAGGAACCCATGCCCACGGAGCCTTCCTCATTGCTAGCACAGCAGTCTGTGATCTAACTGCAGGGCAGCAGCCAGGCTGGGGGAGGGGTGCCCACCATTGCTGAGGCTTAAGTAGGTAAACAAAGCCCTGGGAAGATCAAACTGGGTGGAGCTCACAGCAGCTCAAGGAGGCCTGCCAGTCTCTGTAGACTCCACCTCTAGGGACAGGTCACAGCTAAACAACAACAACAACAACAAAAAGCAGCAGAAACCTCAGTAGATGCAAAGGACTCTGTCTGACAGCTTTGAAGAGAACAGTGGATCTCCCAACATGGAGGTTGAGATCTGAGAACAGACAGACTGCCTGCTCAAGTGGGTCCCTGACCCCTGAGTAGCCTAATTGGGAGACATCCTCCACTAGGGGCAGACCGACACCCCACACCACACACAGTGGAGTACACCCCTGAGAGGAAGCTTCCAAAGCAAGAATTAGACAGGTACACTCGCTGTTTAGCAGTATTCTATCTTCTGCAACCTCTGCTGCTGATACCCAGGCAAACAGGGTCTGGAGTGGACCTCAAGCAATCTCCAACAGACCTACAGCTGAGGGTCCTGACTCTTAGAAGGAAAACTAACAAACAGGAAGGACACCCACAGCAAAACC
>NW_016820890.1:574341-647835 GCF_001698545.2 Rhinopithecus bieti | reverse complement strand
TTTATTGCGGCACTATTCACAATAGCAAAGACTTGGAATCAACCCAAATGTCCATCAGTGACAGACTGGATTAAGAAAATGTGGCACATATACACCATGGAATACTATGCAGCCATAAAAAAGGATGATTTTGGCTTTTTTTAGGGACATGGATGCAGCTGGAAACCATCATTCTCAGCAAACTATTGCAAGAACAGAAAACCAAACGCCACATGTTCTCACTCATAGGTGGGAACTGAACAATGAGATCACTTGGACTCAGGAAGGGGAACATCACACACTGGAACCTATCACGGGGAGGGGGGAGGAGGGAGGGATTGCATTGGAAGTTATACCTGATGTAAATGACGAGTTGATGTGTGCTGATGAGTTGATGTGTGCTGAGGAGTTGATGGGTGCAGCACACCATCATGGCACAAGTATACATGTGTAACAAACCTGCACATTATGCACATGTACCCTAGAACTTAAAGTATAATAATTAAAAAAAAGACTTTAATCCAATTTGATTTGATTTTTGTATATGGTAAGCAATAGGAGTTTGGCGATCTAGGGTGGTAAAATAGGGCAACTCTGGTTATCAATAATTTATTATAAAATTCAAAATAACTAGAAGAGTAGATGTGGAATATTCCCAACACAACAAAATAATCATTCTTGTGAATATCCCAAGTACCCAAATTGATAATTACATAGTATATGCTTGTATGAAAATATCACATGTACCTCAAAGATACATACAATTATTTTGTATCTATTAAATTAAAAACACAAAAGGAAAGCATGCATGGCATGTACATGTGCCAGTCAGGACTATGAGGCAAGAAAAGATAAAAAAGAGTCGTGGATAAGACCATTATGGCAATAAGTGAAGATCATGTAGGAATTACAAATTGGCTTTTTATGTTTACAAACGTGCAGATTCGTCAAGATAAATAATGCGATATAATGTTTCCCGTTTTGGGGGGGATCTTAGCTTCTCCCTCAGATTCTAGCTGACCTACTTTGCTCTGATGCCTACTTGTGTATGTTTGTTTGTGTGTAAATTCTGTTTTTTAAAATAATGTGTTTAGTTGTTGTTATAGGAAGTCATCATCTATTAAGTTGTTGTTATTGGAAAGGTTACTTTATGATATAAACTACTTTTTCATAGCTGGCAGAAGCCTGTTTGGGGAATATTTATAATGTAAATCCAATAAGGCTTGATATTGGTTTGGAGATAGAGTATCAGAAAGTAAAGGTGTCAAAGATGATTTTAAGATTTTTGGTTTCAGCCACTTAAAGAATGTATTTGCATATAAGTGAGATGGGGGAAAACAGCACATGCTGAAAGTTTTGAGAGAGAATTTGTTATGTAAATTCCAAATCAATTTTGGAAACTGGAAAAGAGACATAAATAGAAGAGTCATTAACGTATACAAATATTTTAAAACATGTGGCTAGTCAAAGATCAGATGGGTACAGATGTGTGGCATTATTTCTGAGGCCTCGGTTCTGTTCCATTCTTATATATATCTATTTTGGCACACCAATACCATGATGTTTTGGTTACTGTAGCCTTGTAGTATAGTCTGAAGTCAGGTAGTGTGATGACTCCAATTTTGTTCTTTTTGATTAGAATTGTCTTGGCTATATGGGCTCTTTTTGGTTCCATATGAAAGTTAAAGTAGTTTTTTTCTAATTCTGTGAAGAAAGTCAGTGTTAGCTTGATGGTGATAGCATTTAATCTGTAAATTACTTTGGGCAGTATGGTCATTTTCATGATATTGATTCTTCATATCCATGAACATGGAATGTTTTCCCATATGTTTGTGTCCTCTCTTATTTCCTTGCTCAGTGGTTTGTAGTTCTCCTTGAAGAGGTCCTTCACATTTCTTGTTAGTTATAGTCCTAGGTATTTTATTCTCTTTGCAGAAATTGTGAATGGGAGTTCACTCATGATAGAAACAAGCAATAGTGAAAGGATTCCATATTTAATAAATAGTGTTTGGAAAACTGCCTAGCATATGCAGAAAACTGAAACTGGACCCCTTCTTTATACTTTATACAAAAATTAACTCAAGATCTATTAAAGATTTAAATGAAAGACCTAAAACCACAGAAGCTCTAGAAGAAAACCTAGGTAATATCATTCAGGACATAGGCATGGGCAAAGACTTCATGACTAAAACACTAAAAGCAATGGCAATAAAAGTCAAAATTGACAAATGGGATCTAATTAAACTAAAGAGCTTCTCCACAGCAAAAGTAACTGTCATCAGAGTGAACAGGCAACCTACAGAATTGGAGAAAGTTTTTGGAAATCTATCCATCTGACAAAGGGCTAATATCCAGAACCTACAAGGAACTTAAACAAATTTACAAGAAAAAAATCAATCCATCGAAATGTGGTCGGAGGGTATGAACAGATACTTCTCAAAAGAAGACATTTATGCAGCCAATAAACTTATGAAAAAAAGCTCATCATCACTGGTCATTAGAGAAATGCAAATCAAAACCACAATGAGATACCATCTCACACCAGTTAGAATGGCAGTCGTTAAAACATCAGGAAACAACAGATGCTGAAGAGGATGTCGAGAAATAGGAACACTCCTATACTGTTGATGGGAGTGTAAATTAGTTCAACCATTATGGAAAACAGTGTGGCAATTCCTCAAGGATCTAGAACCAGAAATACCAGTTGACCCAGCAATCCCATTACTGGGTATATACACAAAGGATTATAAATCATTCTACGATAAAGACACATGCACATGTATGTTTATTGCAGCATGATTCACAATAGCAAAAGCTTGGAATCAACCCAAATACCCATCAATGATAGACTGGATAAAGAAAACGTGGCTAATATACAGGATGGAATACTATGCAGCCATTAAAAAGGATGAGTTCATGTTCTTTGCAGGGACATGGATGAAGCTGAAAACCACCATTCTCAGAAAACTAACACAGGAACAGAAACCAAACCCCACATGTTTTCACTCATAAGTGAGAATTGAACAATGAAAACACACGGATACAGGGAGGGGAACATCTCACACCGGGGCTTGTCATGGGTTAGAAGCTTAGGTGAGGGATAGCATTAGGAGAAATACCTACTGTAGATGACGGGTTGATGGGTGCAGCACACCACCATGGCACGTATATATCTATGTAACAAACCAGCACGTTCTGCACATGTATCTCAGAACTTAAAGTACAATAAATAAATAAATAAATAAATAAACAAACAAACAAACAAATAAATGAAACGTGGCTAGAACAGATCACAAACGATGTAAGTATAAATAGGGAAGGGAAGAGGAACACAGGCTGAATTCTGGGGCACCCCAATATTTATAGGTGAACGAGCACAGGAGGTACCAGTAAAGATCATGAGAATGAGCACCACAATGAGGAGAAGATAAGTAGAATGTGGTGTCTATGACACTAAATGAGAAAATATTTCAAGAAGAAGAAGAGAATGAGCAGGATTAAGGATTAATGAGCAGAATTAAGTGCTCTTTCTAGGTAACAATGATGAAAACTTTGTCATTGATTTAGAAACATAAAGAATATTGATGACTTTGACAAAAGCAGTTTCAAGGAGAAAAAAAAAACTTTATTTGAAGTGGATTTTAAAAAAAGACAAATTATTTGGAGATAATAAATATAGATGATCTTCTAGGAATTTTACCTGAAAAGAAATGAAAGTAATCTAAGCTATGAAAACAAGTACAGATGGACTAGAAATAAAATAATGGTAAAGTTGTATGTGAGCCAAAGGGGAACAATTTGCTTTTAAATGGAGGAAACAAAACATGTATTGAAGCTAATAGTAGTATAGGAAAAAGATAATATTAGATAACAGAGAACTGCTGAAATAATTCCTTACACAGCTTTTTACAGATATAATATTTACTTATTTAATGCTCAAATGAGGTTTTAGTATCATTATTATTTTCTAATTAATAAAAATATTATTATTATTATTACTTCAGTTTTACATATGGGAAAAGAGAACTTTTAGTAATTTATTCAAATTCTACAGGTTCATTTGGAAACTACATTTGAGCTTTGAGAGCCCAGCCTGCCTCCAGAGTCCACCATTTTAAACACCATGTCCACATTGAACTCACATTCACTCTTGTTTACATTCATTCCTGTCATAATTCTCGGAGGTTTTATGGCCACTTAATTAGTGCCTCCATGATCTTTTATTTTCTTGACGTCCTTTTCTGTAATGATCTTTTTCTAAAGAACACTTTAGTGACTTACTCCAATGGTCATGATCTAGATATCAATATTCTCAATCACTCTCCAGTCCATAATCTTACATTCAAGCTTTCTAGCCTCTGACAACCCCTCTTATCTCTCCAGCTCTCATTCTTAGAACTTTAACTCCCACAATTATCTGATATAAAGGTGACTTGCTCTTATTGTTCTTAACCATTTTTTTAAACTCTCTTTCAATTCTCATGTTCTTTCTTCCCTCACTCCCCATCTTAGATTCAATGGTCCACTATTTCAATTATGTTCACACATGCAGCCTCTATTTCCTTACATTTCTCAACTCAATAAGAAAAATATCATCCATGATTAAATCCAGCTTTACAACCTTTCATTTGCACCCTCATACCTATGTATGGCTATAGAAAAAATGCAATCATAAAGATTAACCACACTTTAAATTACTGACAATTAAACTTAAGTGGAATCTCAAGTTTGTCCAGTAACACTATGGCAGTTTTCTATGATGTTTTCCTCTTCATTCTCTGAGACAACCATTTCTTTGTTTTTCCCCTCAAATGTTAAGCATGACATTCTTTCTCCTCATTTTTAGTTGATGATCTAATTTCCTATTTCACTGGGAAAAGTAATAGAAATCAAATAAAAACTTCCACACTTTCCTACCAACAATTACTTCCTCTGTTTGTGCTTGTACTCATGCAATCCACAATCCCTTATCTTCCAACTAATGGATTACCCCATGCTTTGAAATACAAAGGACTCTTTATTTGTGCACTGAATCCCAGCACTTCTAGTCTTTCCAAGAATATTCCTATAGAATTGTCACTGTAATATCTTATATCATCAGGGTAATATTTTCTGTCTCTCGTGTCTTATTTATCCTCACCATTATTCAAGTAAAATGATATTCCTTACCTTAAAAATTATCTCAACTCACACACTCCAGCAACTATCGTTCAATGTGTGATGTCCATTCTTCTTTATAACAAAATACCTTGACAGAGCCCTCTATATTCATTGTCTACATTTCTCCTCCTATTCTTTCCTAAATGCTTTCTTTCCTTCAACATTTCATCAGAATTTTTTTTTTTTTTGAGAAGATCAACAATAACTTGGAAATGTGATTTCAAAGATTAATTGTGAAATTCAAAGATTAATTCTCAGCCTCTGTGTTATTTGGCCTATCTGGAACATAGGTCCCAACTTTTTGAAGTCATTTTTTTTACCTGGCCTTTGGGATCTCATTCTCTCTTCATTATCCTCCACCTTCACTGGTTAGTGCTTGCCGTTTCTTTTGCTGACTCTTCATTTCTAATCAAATGGTCTGATCTTACTATTCATCCTTCTTCTCTTCTGTTCTCCCTTTTAAATCACTGCATACATCTAGGTGTAGGGAGCAGAATATTGCATTTAAACTTCATGAAATGCTGATGACACTGTTGAACTTGCTATTCATGATGGCTGACTCAGTACAGTACCACTACATTCTTGGTAGGCCTTTTGTCCACAGCCTGACTGGATGTGATGCTTTCTTCCTTTGAGTAGAAGTTACATGTCCCATGGTTCCCAAAGGCTTCTTTGAAAAAGATTTTAATTGGCAACGAGGAACTGTTTTAAGAATGGAAATAAGGCAATAAGTTAATTTCCTCTCTGTCTACATTTTATCTTACTAAGCTATGAAAATGGATATAGGAAAGAAATGTAAATCGGTAAGGTGAATTGAAGGCACTATTTAAGGTTCTTATTTATGGAATTTTCCTTGGAAGGTGCAGAAACATGAGCTTTCTGATTGCACTTTTTTGAAGGTAGGATGATGCGTACCTAGTCTATGAGGGATTGTGAAGTAACTTTGAGTAAATCTTCTAGGGGTGTTATAATTTTTATACCTCATTGCTCACAGCGGTTGGTGCATCACTTATTTTTTATGGCATTGTATTTACAGTGACCCAGACTAAAATTTTCAAGCGTGTATTTTCTCCAAGTGGGATTTTCTTTATAGCTTAGATTCTTAAATGCAATGCTCAATATTACAGTCATTTACCATGCTTTTTTTTTTTTTTGACATATGAAATGTCTGGTATTGTAATCATATTTAACAGTTATAAGTTTTCAGTTATTAACATGCTCCTTATTTAACTATGTATAACGTAACAAATGGTTGGATGAAATTTGTGTGTTTTTAATATGTAGCTGTTTTCTTAACAATTTGTTTACCTTTGTATTTTGACTACGTCTTTACTTGGTTTTATAATAGGTACAGCTGAACAAGTATGCCCGAATGAACACAGATACCAACTGATGAAAAAGCTTTTCACAGCACACCTACCCAAACTATGCTAGTTTCAGTTAGATAGATTTGGCTATTCATGCAACAAGTCACAGTGCAGTTTAGAAGCAATTAAAAGGTAATGAATGTGCTGAAGTGAAAACTCTGCCTAGAAGGTTTTTTTCTGTGAATACTGAGAAAGCAGATTTGTGTGTCTGTCATCCCCTGCAGTAATATTTTTAGCAAAATTTCAATGTCAAGGCTCTACAGACACCTGCCTAAAATAAGTGAAAGACAATCTTGATTTTTTTCTTCAATGATTATCACACAGAGAGTTGTGAATACTTCATTGGTGCAATAGCATGGATCATCCTACAAATAGTTATTGGGTGTAAGTTAACGTAAAAGTCAAATTTCCATTGTCCATATGTAATTTTTTTGTTCTGAGAAATATTAGGACATTTATTCATCTACTGAGAAAACTTATCAGCTTTGCCTCTTAGAAAGTGTATCTTTGGACACATTAATTTTCACACAGTGATGAATACAGAGTAATGTTTTTCTTCCTTTTGATATAATAAAAACAGTAGAATGCAATGCTTGAGAGCATTAACATTCATGATCTTGACAGAAATTAATTCATATACCAAGTATTTTAACCTCCCAAAACTGACTTTTTTCATATGAAAAATAGAGGCAATAATATTTGTAACTCATAGGGGCATTAGAAGATTAGAGGATAAGTTAATAAGTTACTTATCTTGTTCCTGGTAACTTTTATTGTTACTTTGGTGTTATTATTTTCATGTGGAAATAAGGAGCAGCTGGGCATTTTGTTGTTGTTGTTGATGATGATGTTGTTGTTTGACAGAGTTTTGCCCTGTCGCCCAGGCTGGAGTGCAGTGGTATGATCTCCGCTCACTGCAAACTCCAGCTCCCTGGTTCAAGCAATTCCCTTGCCTCAGCCTCCGGAGTAGCTGGGACTACAGGCGTTCACTACCAACCCCGGCTAATTTTGTGTATTTTTAGTAGAAACAGGGATTCACCATGTTGGCCAGGAAGGTCTCAGTCTCCCGACCTCGTGATCTGCCCACCTCAGCCCGCCTCTCTTTTTTAATACTACATGCTGCACACCTCCTTCTATGCATATTACTTCATCAGACAAGGTACTATCTAATTGTCATGGGTATAGTTTTAAATACAATTGATCAGTGAGTTAATTTCCCCATATGTCACCTGCTCACCTGTTTTGTAATGTACAAATCTTCAAAATTATTCTACTAATTCCTGTATAATATGGTTTGGGAAGAAGATATCTTCACCAGGGTGCGTAGTCAAAATAGAAATCCTTATCCAACTAAATTTGAAAAATTCCGAAGTTTATTCCTACTTTAGAGTGCCACACAATGAATTAGCATAAAAAATATTTGAAAAGTCTGGAAGTAAAGAAAGCTTTTTTTTACACTTTATTAAAATTTTTGATAACTATAAATGAGGGGGTTTGGGGATTATTGATCTAGATCAAATCATTGAAGTGTGCCTAACTTCTCTTGTCCTGAACACCAAATATTACTTAGTTGATGTCCTTTACTGAAATCCCAAAAATTATATATCTCTAAGTTAAGATATTATATTTCTTAAGAATATTAGTTAAAATGCAAATATTTACTTGAAATGTTTTCTTTAATAAGCATTTTTATTATTACTATTATTTTAGAAAGCAGCAAAGCCATTGAATATGAACACATTTGGTTTCTCAAGATGGAAATCTGGGATTTATATACAAATTTTTTCTATCAACACTGTATTCCATCAACCTCCACATTTTATTGATTGCAACTCAGAAATGTCTAGTGGTGGTCTGGAGTTGGTTGGTATGAGCTTAGGAGAGCTGACTGTGAACATCTATTCCCAGCTTTGCATTCAGTGATAAAACATTGGCAGTTTGAAATTGCCCATGGTAGGAGCATTCATATACTACAGATCTGGCAAATGGTACACATCAGATATTGTTTGTTTTGAGCTAGTTGTGAAATATTTACCAGCATATCACTATAAATACCTTCGCATGTTGATCCCCCTTTATATTCTTCTAGCTCAATGTTAGTTCTGGCCACCTCATTTCTTACCTGGAATATTGCAACTTGGATCTCATCACTTAAGTATATTCTCTACATCACTGTCATATGTTGCTTCACAAGAATGTAATAAATGACTGACTGAATAAATAAATAATAAATAAAACATGTCTTTACATTTTTACATTCTGTTCAAAGTCCTCAATCTCCCTGTTGTCTACTGATAGTATGTAACTTGCTTTATAGGTCTTTAGAAGGCCCTTGATAGTCTGTTGATTCATTCATTTCCAGTTTTGTAATTTTCTTTATTGACTTTGAAATTCTCATCGTTCCTGAAATGACCCTGCTTGCTTTGCATATTTCTCCAACAGCAGGATTTTATCTTTTAAACATTTGAAATATCACTTTTCTGTGAAATATTTTCTAAATAGCCTGATTGCCTTAGTTAAAATTGCCTTTTTCTCTCTATAAATGTATATAGAAGTTTAACTCTCATATAAAATTGATTACACTGAATTGGACTTATCTGTTAATATAAAAGAGTGCCCTTTACACTAGTTTCTGGGTTTATTGACACCTTGATAGGTGTTTGTTTTAAATCGATGATTTCAAAACAAGTGGAGGGTAGTAAGCCGAAGACTCAGAGAGGAAGTGCAGAGGACAAACCTGAGGGAGCTCTCTGCAGTTTCGTCCAGTACTATATCTTTACACCACATGATGAAACACAGAAACTGTGGATCATCAAACATTCCTTCATAAAATAAGCAATCTCATTTAAAAGCACAGGCATTTAAACATAGCTTGTGACAGATTGTGAAGTGAGAGTTATTAATGCAGAACCAAATTACTTTAGAGCAGGCAAAACACTGGATGCTTATAATGGATTCTTCCACTCATATGTCATTTGAAAAACTCATATTTTCAAGAGGAGAAGGGAAAGTGGGATGGAGGGAAAATTAGGAATGGATTTCTCTTTTTAATCCAGAATTAATCCCATTGTATGGCTAGGGAATATATTATAGCACATGGATATTGATTCATAACCCCATTTAATGTGACACGACACACATATTTTTAAAAGCCATTTATTTCAGCTGCTTCCACAAGCAGCCTGAAATCCTATTAAGAAAGGGACCTCTGAAGAAATACATCTTACTTGTTGTTAAGGGCTTACAAATACAGATATCTCAGAGTAATCCTGCCTTTACAACAAATGTTATCTCTAATGCAATGTTATGCTGAATAGTCATAAGCTTTTTTACCTCCAATTCTACAGAAGATATATTAAAAGAAATGCAGTATACCTGTGTCTGTGATACTTTTGACTAAATACAAAATTGTATATGAAGAGAAAAAAGATCATTATCTACAGTTATGCTCATTCATCCAGTAAATGTTTACTTGACACTCCTGTTAAGCCCGATAATGTTTCAGGCCCTTAGGAAAAAAATGATGACTATAAAGAGACAGAATTCTTACTCTCTCTGGGAGACAGATATTAAATAATAACAATGAAGATGCACTAGGAGGAAAATAAGAATTCTTTGAAGGCAAAAATAGATTTAGGTGTCATAGGCCTGAAGCTATTGTATTAATAATTTGACAGCCGTTTTAAGAAAAAAAAATACCGAGTACAGGTACAAATAAAACCTAAAGTAAAGGAAATTAGAAAGCATGCCAGGAAGTGAGGGATCTCAAATCTTACGTTTCATCCACATCACTACCCATCACTGTTTGAGTGTTTCATTGAGGCCCTCCATATCGGAATCAACCAACCACATAGAAAATACAATTGACCCTTGAAAAGCACAGGTTTGAACTGGACAGATTCACTTATACTTGAATTTTCTTCCACCTCTGCCACCCCTGAGACATCAAGACAAACTCCTCTTCCTCCTTCTCCTCCTTAGCCTACTCAACCCGAGACATGATGAGGATGAAGACCTTTATGATAAACCAATAGTCCACCTAATGAATAGTACATGTATTTTTCCTTCCTTATGATTTTATTAATAACATTTTTCCAGCTTTCTTTATTGTAAGAATATCATATTTCATACATATAACGTACAAAATGTGTGTTAATTAACTGCTTATTTTAGTAGTAAGCCTGTCGGACAACAGTAAGATATTAGTAGTTACATTTTGGGGGAGATAAAAGTTGTATTCAATTTCTGACTGGGGTCCTAAATCTTGCCTTGTTCAAGAGTCAATTGTCTTCTGAAAATACAGTAATAATAACATTAATAATACAATACAAATCATACAAACTTTAAAAATATAGGATAGCAACTATTTACATATCATTTACATTGCATTATGTATTATAAGCAATATAGAATTTATTTAAAGTATATGGGAGAATGTGTGTAGGTTATATGCAAATACTATGCCATTTTATATCAGGAACTTGAGTGTCCACATTTTTGGATCTGTAGGTGTTGGAGAAGAGATGTACAGGAACCAAACCCATGTGGATACCAAGGGACAACTGTATGTAACAAAGCAACTTGAATTAGAGAGTGTCACCATATGGTAACAGGGACAGTATCAAGAAAAGTATCGCTGAGAAGGTGACTCATGATCTGAAACAAAAGACATATATTATATCTAGTAGTTAACTAGACAGCCTGAAAGAGAGAGAAGGGTTGAACATTCAAGAACATGCAGCTCAAGCAAAGATACTATGATATTTGAGATCATAGTATTTTCCGATAACTAATTATTGGACAATTTGATCAGGCCACAGAGAGGAGAGGAATGGTGCTGCTCAGGGAGCTGGAATGTAGACAGTGGCCAAAACATGGCATCCTAAATTATGGCATCATTTCTAACTCTTCACCCTACGCTTAATAATGTTTGCTTAAAACATAACTGGTTTAGGCATAAGCAGACAAGATGGTTCACACTTGTAATTCCAGCACTTTGAGAGGCCAAGACAGGAAGATTTGTTGAGCCCAGGAGGTTGAGACCAGCCTGGGAAACATAGGGAGACCATGTCTCTACAAAAAAATTAAAAATTAGCAGGTTATGGTGGTACCCGCCTCTATTCCCAGCTATTCAGGGGACTGAGGTGGGAGGATCATTTAAGCCTTAGAAGTCCAGGCTGTAGTGAGCCGTGTTCCTGCCACTGCACTCCACCCTGGGCAAAAAAAGAAAAGTGGTTTAAGTCTCTACTTATCTGTGTCCCTTTCTTTAATCCCCAGGTAGGTAGACGTTTTGAATTGCATTTTTTCTTTTTATTGAGACAGAGTTTTTTACTCTGTCGCCCAGGCTGGAGTGCAGTCGCGCTATCTCAGCTCACTGCAACCTGCGCCTCCCGGGTTCAGGTGTTTTCCCTGCCTTAGCTCCCCTGCTTCCCCCACCACCCCTGCCTCAAGTAACTGGGATTACAGGCACCTGCCACCATGCCTGACTATTGAATTGCATTTTTTTATTCTTTTATTCCTATTTTCATTTAAGTGATTACGTGTGTGTGTGTGTGTGTGCACCTTTTATACAAATTTGGCTTGTACTGTTTGAAGAATATTTTATCTTGATATCAGTGGTTTTGATGCTCATATTTTCCGATCATTTTCTGACTTAGTAAAGTGTCATTTATCTTCATTCCGTATATTTCAGAAACGTGAACTTCATCTTCCTGATAGAACGAAGCATTATGTCTTACCCATTTAATTCCCTAACTATTACTGTTTGAAAAAATAGGCATAGATTTAGTTTCTCCCTATAGTAGTGAATTTAAAGTTAAATGCTTTTGTTTTCATATTTCCAGGAAATATCCTCTAACTGTAATAGTTATCAGGATTATTTAAACTGCACAGTTTTTTTTTAACTAAACTCTTAAATATGAGCTTTTTTATATTTTATTTTTTGGCTTTATTATTATTATTTCACTCCCAGGCTGGAGTGCAGTGACACGATCTCGGCTCACTGCAACCTAAGCCTCCCAGGCTCAAGCCATCCTCCCACCTCAGCCTCTCCAGTAGCTGGGATTACAGATGTGTGCCTCCATGCCTGGCTAATTTTTCTATTTATGGTATAGACAAGGCTTTGCCATGTTGCTCGGGTTTGTCTGGAACTGCTAGACTCAAGCGATACACCCATTTTGCCCTCCCAAAGTGCTGGGATTACAGATGTGAGCCACCACACCCTGCCCAAATAAGAGAATTCATAGCTTCCAGACTCTAAAAGTGTTTTGATGAGGTTCAATGAAACTAAACCATTCATTTATTTAATATTAGTGAAAAGTTACACATTTTCTTTTTACTATATTATATTGAATTGAATATATATACTCTAAAAAATTATTGTGTTTTATGCCAGTATTTTTTTAAATGCTTGCAATTATAATTTTAAGATTTCACTAAATGTAAAAGGCACTCATATTTTAGAGATGTTAGAACGTGAAAATAATGTAGCATACGGTAGATGTAATAGTATACTATTGGTTTCTGGGATATAAAAAACAATGCTTCATATTTTTGATACGTGCATGGCAACATCCTAGATCCAAATTGAGCCACTAATTGTCCTCAAAGTCAGAGATTACAATGAAGAGATTTAAAATAAACCAAAAATGCAAATTCATTTAAAACACATTTTTTAAAAAGCTAACAAATTTATGTACTCTATATGTATATGACCAATAACTAAATACATCATAATCAACAGCAAAAACTGAAGAGGTAAAGGACGTTTGGTGGGAATGGTCAGGGAAAGTATAAAACAGATCTTAGAAATTATATCAAATATTCACATCCAGCAGGCGATGGCCCAACATTGAATGAAAGCTGGTATGAACAGTGGTGACGACAAAGAAACAGGGTAGAGTAGTAGGCAAAGTAGAGATGTGTTTGGGTTAGAGATGGAAATGGGGATCAGGTTCCTAGGGAGCATGGAGATGGTATGTTTAAGAAACTACCACTTGTTAAACAGAAGGTCCATCCTTTGAAAGTGGGAATAGCATCCTTACTGTCTCTTCATTGAACAATCATGAACAACCCAGGCAATTTCCAGGCCTTAAGTAGAAGCTATCATTAGTTGTAGTCTGTCCTGAGAGAATCAGAGGTGGCTTGGCCACACAGAAGCCATTTGCAAAGAACCTGTTCCTTATTTTAGCTATGCAAAGAGCCCATTTGATAACCAAGAGATGGCACAAATGACACTGTTCTTTTACTCACTTCTCAGGACTTGTCATTGCTTAACAGGAAGATCTATCTTAGATATAAGTGACAAAAAAAGCCTAGGGAATGTTGCAATCAAATATACTATTAATACAAATAACATCCAGAGGATAAAGGGGGGATAACTAAATAAAGGCAGCAAAATGTCTCTGATGATGACAAATTCACCTAAGAAAAATGTGACATAGGAAATGTATGAGCCAAATATACACCAGTTTTTATTATCTTAATATTTCAATAAAAAATAAAGAAAATCGGAAAGCAGGAAGAAATTCCACAAGCATATAGCAAAATATGGCCAGATAACATAGATAACATAAGACTGTGGCCAAAGAAATGTTGAACCTGGTAGAACTGGTTAAATTTTGAAAGAAATAGAAGAAAATACAAAGTAATTGAAAAGTAAAGGCTAAGCTACAAATAACAAAATGATAGATAGATGCTAAAAATATGCAAAAAAGAATGTAAGCTGTATAATAAAAATTATGATCAGAAAGAATCACAGAAAGATAAAAACAAAATTTTAAAAGCAATCGCTAGATAAGACTTCAGAGAAGCAGCAACATATTCATATTAAAATCCCTGCAAAAGATAACCAAAACTAAATATTCAAAACTACAATTCAAAAGGCACTTTATAAAAAATAGAGAATATCAGTGTACATACTTTAAAATAAAATACATTGCATTTCAGGAAAAATTAACCCAGAATGAAAATATTTTAGTAAACTGGTTGGATTTTAAATAAAAAGAAAAAAAATCCTTTGGTAGTTTAAGTAAAAGATCAATTTACTTTAAGAAGAATAACTACACATTTGATTGTCCTGAGCCTTTGCTAATTTATACTTTGAGTACTGTCTGATATTTTTTCTTATTTTTTTCTCTCAAAAGAGTTTCCCCTTGGCAATAAATTGTAAAATAACATTCTCACAGAGAATATGTGAGAAATTGTATAACATTTCTCACAACTTTTAATGTCTTTAGAGAGTATAAATCTAGTTCTAAGAAGTCTACTGAAAGAGTGGGCCAAGTGTTTTACATTCAGTGAAGCTCTTCTAGTATGACCCTTACAAACATCTCATTTTGAAGTTCCAGGAAATCAGAGAATACATTTATTATAATGACTTCTTGATTGGTTTCCAAGATTCTGATCAGCAACATGTGGCCTGCAAGCTAATTCAGGTCTCTTGTCTATTATTGTACATAGTTTTATTAGAATATACATTTACATATTGTCTATGGTTTCCTTTGCAATACAACACCAGAGTTAAATACTTACATCAGATATTATATGGTTGATAAAGCCTAAAATATTTACTATCTAAACTTTACCAAAAAAAATTTACCCGCTCCTACAGAATAGGACAAGTATTCTACAATATGCTATACTAACAGTTTCACACGAGCATTTGGGAATCCTTGAAGTGAGTTGAAAGTAATCTTTTAAAATATTATGTTAATCAAATACATTTATTATTCATAATCTTGAATAATCAGAATGTTAACTAACAAGCCATACAGAAATTCTACTTTATTATCATGTAAGATCGTGCACAATATAGCAATATTTTCTCTTTTTAATTTGGTATACTGAAACTCATTTAATTGTATTAAAACATTGAAATGCATATTTTACCACAGTCTGATACAATGGAAGATTCGTTAAAGTTAAGCCTCTTTCTAAAGGTTATAAATTGGCTGAACAGCTGCTGCCAAATGATGAAAAGCAATTTTTGTTTGCACTCCCACCAACTGCAAGACCAAAACAAATCTTCAAAATCAAAATCAAAACAAAGCCAAACAAAAATAAAGCTTCAGCAGCAGCCTTCTTATCATCTGCTGGCTCAGGAGTAGAAAATAGGTTTTAGTAAATATCTCTCGTCTAAACTACTTTATGCTAATACCAGCCTGCTGAATCAGCTTGAAGAGTACATGTTTTATATAACCCTTAAGTTTTATGTTTCAGCAGTAGTGTATGAATAGTAACTTAACTTTCCAAAATAAGTATCTTGAACATATCAAAGTGCTACATTTTCTTACTATTTTTCTTTTATGTTTATAATATAACTACATAAAACTAAGTGACACGTCTGCCTTAGTCTGTTCTCATGCTCCTAATAAATACATACCTGAGATTGAGTAATTTATAAAGTAGAGAGGTTTAATGAATTCACAGTTCCACATGGCTGGAGAAGCCTCACAATCATGGTGGAAGGTGAAGGAGAATCAAAGGCATGTCTTACATGGTGGCAGGCAAGACAGCATGTTCAGGAATACTGTTCTTTACAAAACCATCAGAGCTCATGAAACGTATTCACTATCATGAGAACGGCATGGGAAAAATCTGTCCTTGTGATTCAATTACCTCACAACAGGTTCCTCCTACAACATATGGAGATTATGGGAGCTACAATTCAAGAAGAGATTTGGGTAGGAACACAGGCAAACCATATCAACCTCCTATTCAAAACTGGGTCATCATTTTAAAGTAGTCTTCTACATTTGATTGTAATACAGGGAACACAGAAAGTGTCAGTATCATGCCTTGGAATAACAAATTTTGAGACATCAGATGAGAGGCAAAGAGAACCAAAGTTTTTAATTTAATAAGATAATTTTAAACTTCTTCAAAAAATTAGAATCTCTAGATAAAATCTAGAAAATTTATTTTCCCTAATTCCCAACAATATGAGCTTTAGTTTTCTTTATGGTGGCCTTTGTTTATAATAAACATATATGTGGCTACTTGTATTGTGGAATTATTATTCAATTTATAAGTATTTTATATAAAAAATTAAGAATATATTTCTATTAGTTTTTGAGTCTATCTTACAAACAAATTATACTATTCTGTTTGGAAATGTAACCCTTAGATAATTTTTTAAGTTAATTAAATTTTGTTATGTATTAAACTATATTAAATAGTTAAGGACATATATTGTTTGTCTAAAAAGTAAATTTTCCAAAATATGACTTCTCTAAATTGGATATATTAAATTATAAATGAGAAAAATGTTTTTCTTTAAATTTTCAATATTGTTTCATATATAAATTAGAAATTAAAAAGGTAAATTAGAATTAAGAAACTAATCAACTAGATATTCTAACATGCAAAATTAATTTTTTTAAAATCCTCAGATAAAAAAATACGTAACATGAAAGTCCTCCTTAGAATATCTCCAAAACATCTCCTTGACAGCAGTCTAACTCTTTTGAGATCATGTGAAACCCTTACCTAATATTTTGTGTGTAATAGCCACATTTCATAGAATATAACTCTTTCAAGATAACATTTTAAGCCAGATCAGAAAAATATGTAATTCCATTCCCAAAACTCAGTATGAGTTGCATAACAAAATAAATGTTATATACAAAATGTAACTTGTAAAAATTGGAATTATGTGCATTGAAAAACATCTTTTAAGTATCAATAGATATCCTCTCAGCTGTTGAGCTGACAATATTAACTTACTACTAACCACAATATTAGCACTAATGACAATATTGCTAACTATAATATTAGCACTTTGATTATCAAGAAGCAATATTTTCAGTGATCAACAAAATTTTCCCCATTTTATCATACTATGACAGTTTATTATTTATACCTAAGTATGTCCTGTGGTTTAATCAAGTTTTAAGAAATTGTCAGATGNTATGAGCTTTAGTTTTTCTTTATGGTGGCCTTTGTTTATAATAAACATATATGTGGCTACTTGTATTGTGGAATTATTATTCAATTTATAAGTATTTTATATAAAAAATTAAGAATATATTTCTATTAGTTTTTGAGTCTATCTTACAAACAAATTATACTATTCTGTTTGGAAATGTAACCCTTAGATAATTTTTTAAGTTAATTAAATTTTGTTATGTATTAAACTATATTAAATAGTTAAGGACATATATTGTTTGTCTAAAAAGTAAATTTTCCAAAATATGACTTCTCTAAATTGGATATATTAAATTATAAATGAGAAAAATGTTTTTCTTTAAATTTTCAATATTGTTTCATATATAAATTAGAAATTAAAAAGGTAAATTAGAATTAAGAAACTAATCAACTAGATATTCTAACATGCAAAATTAATTTTTTTAAAATCCTCAGATAAAAAAATACGTAACATGAAAGTCCTCCTTAGAATATCTCCAAAACATCTCCTTGACAGCAGTCTAACTCTTTTGAGATCATGTGAAACCCTTACCTAATATTTTGTGTGTAATAGCCACATTTCATAGAATATAACTCTTTCAAGATAACATTTTAAGCCAGATCAGAAAATATGTAATTCCATTCCCAAAACTCAGTATGAGTTGCATAACAAAATAAATGTTATATACAAAATGTAACTTGTAAAATTGGAATTATGTGCATTGAAAACATCTTTTAAGTATCAATAGATATCCTCTCAGCTGTTGAGCTGACAATATTAACTTACTACTAACCACAATATTAGCACTAATGACAATATTGCTAACTATAATATTAGCACTTTGATTATCAAGAAGCAATATTTTCAGTGATCAACAAAATTTTCCCCATTTTATCATACTATGACAGTTTATTATTTATACCTAAGTATGTCCTGTGGTTTAATCAAGTTTTAAGAAATTGTCAGATGACATTGGGTTAATAGGCAATACACTACAATAGGGTCTTATTAGAAATAGTGGGACATACATTCTCAGTTATTCTTTTAATGTAGGACATGGAATTTCAGGAACAGATCATTTGAGTTTAAATGAAAGAGGTTGTGTTCATTTCTTTCATCATTTATACCTAATTACAAGCATTCTCATGGTAAAGACATTTTTTTTTCATAAGAGTAATATCATACTTTCCAAGATAATTGGGTTTTCCATGCTAAGCAAATTTGAATTTATTTTCACAGTTGATTGAGGTTGCTTATTAAAAGAAATTGGTCAAGGAGTGAATTCTAGAGACACAAGGGTAATTATAACATTCAGCCCCTTTAAAAGGCTGTAAATGAGGTTGGTAGCACAGTCCAAGTCTCTAGAGTTCAAGTGATGTCCTTACCTAATTCCTGGGTAACTTCCTTTAAGGTCATGTTCTGTGTTAACCTGAGAAAACTGTTATTGTTAATTAATAAGAAAGACATAGTACTGAAACTGGTTTATCAAATTATAGGCAGATAGAAATTTGTTTAAAGTAAAATGAGTAAGAATGGAGTATCATACGATTACATGGAGGATGAGAACCACTTTGACAGAGAAAAGCCCTCAATTTCTAGGCCATGTTTAAAGATTTAAAAAAGGAGTTTCTAAACTCAGTACTCTATAACTAGTTTACTTTGTAATTTCTTAATGAGTATATTTCTCAGTCAAGGTATGATGTGCTACGTTTTCACACAGCCCAATCATGTATTGTACCTATCAAAATATCGCTTTGTTTAGATTTTACCTGAACTGCACCCTTTCCCTTAATACCATAATAAGGTGTTATCTTTATTTGTGAAGTAGAAGACATTCTAGATTAATGCCAAAGAGTTTTAGAAGATGAAATTCTGTCACATCTTTACTGATTACTTCACCACTTGATTGCGCTCAACTGTGTTTAAATTTGATTATTTTCTGCATTTTTGCATGTTTTTCTGAAAATATTACAGTGTTTGCCAATATTTAAATTACACTAAATTGAATTATTCATATTTGTTAAGTTAATTGGCTTTAGAATAAGATATATTTATGGTCATTCTAAGAGTTCTCTGTAATGAATTTAACAAGTTATTTTAGAAAAGGTCATTTAACATATATTGAACATATGGAAGCCACAGCTTTCTATATTTCACCTACATTTAAAAGACTGATTATTTTCAACAAATAAATAAATTTTAATTTGTGAATATAGATGTAATCTGATGAAAACTTAAGATTAAGATGAAGTTCTGTAAATAATTTTAATGTTGTTCTTTGAAATAACAAAGTAATAGTAGTTTAAGAATCAAAGAACACAATACATTTTAATGCAAATTGCTATTAAATCATGGAACTTACCTACAGCAGAAAAACTGGCACACATTGTCATTAATTAATTCTTTTACTTATCCTGAATAACTTACAACTAAGTTTTAATTCTTAATATAAACGTTTTCAGAGAAACTAGCCTTTTTTTTGTCTTGCATGTTGCAAAGAACTAGTAAGATTATTGTCATAATAAATTATAATTTATGTTCAATTGTATTTACTGTAATCACCAATTGTTTAGTTTTAAAATGACTTTTATTAAAATAATATTATTACCTAATAATGATTAGAAAATCATAGAGTACTGCTTATATTGTTTTCAATAGAGAAATACTATTAATATGAAAATTGCTAAAATATGAGATACAATTATTATTATTACATATTTTACATAACATTGAGAGATATCTGAATGGCTGTGATTTTATGCTGTTATGGAAATTGCAGTGTCCCAAAGCCTTAATCTGTTATAGTCACAAGAGTTGACCTGGTACTGCTCCTGTCACAGGTTGACTCAAGTAGAAGAGTCTGGTCTGCCAGCTCTTTGCTTGTTAGAATTGGAACATATCAGAGGATGAATGGTGAATTCTTCATTCATCAAATGTGTCTCCATCCTTGTATATAAAACGTGAGGGTGCATTTTAATGTACTCTCTAAAGTGTACTCTAAACTGTAGACATATTTTATAACATGCTAGGAGCCTAGAAGGGAATATAGTTGCTGAAGTGAGAATTTTTTTGTAGAAAATTATGCTTAGTACTCTGTATTGCAATTTCCATCAACCTTAGGGAAATAAGTAAATTGTATTTAAGCCTCTTGAGTGACTCAGTATTAATCTTATAACAACATGATCCTCCTAAGAGAGAAAGGAACACACAGATTATGAAATAAAAGACTTTTCTCTCTTTCCTTTAAAGTTATGCTGAAAGCATTTTATTAAAAGTAGAAAACATTAATAGGCATCATTGTAAAATACGTTATGCCAAATGCCTGAACTTTTATTCAGATTGTTCTGTAGATCATGACTCATTTTTTTCTAAGATTTTGGCTTGGTTCTTGTTTCAAAATAAGTCTGTACAAGGCAAAGTTCTTATTCAAACACATAGCTTAGTAAGGATCATCATTTCCTTTTTCAGCTGAATCTCAATTATTATGCGGCTCTTCAGAGAGGATTGTGTCTAGCACATTACTTTCCTAGAATAAGACAACCTTATAATATCACTTAACCATCAGTTAGATCTGTGACAGAGTCTGATAGGGCATTAATGGCTTTAGATATTTTACTTAGATACTTTGTATGTACAAGAACTTTAAAAATTTTTCTAGTACAAGTTACATTAGAAAATCATAAAAGATTTTTATATCTAAACACATTTTAAAATATTAAGACTTATGGTAAGAAAAAAGATATCGAAATTTCTATTTTTCGTTAATATTTTGAATTGGACATGTCTAACCTACTTCCTTTAGAATTTAATACAAAGGATATTCTCATGCAATGTGCTTAGAATAATGCATTTAGTATCGTTAGTGGTAACTCTGAAAAAATGAAGATGACTAAAAATTTAAAAAGGAATAATTGAAGTTTCAAGGTGAATGAATGCATCTATGAGCTGGGAGGTTGTTATGCCCCAACTCCGTGGGAGAATAAGCTCCTGTGCTTGAGTTTCTCCCAGATCTTATGCCACATAACTCTCCATCTGGCTATGTGACAGATGTCACTTTGTGACACAGTAGTGGACCTGGAAAAGAAAATATATATTATCTAAAAAATTAAGCTAAAAAGAAAATATTAAAATGTCAGTTCTATTAAGAAAAGAAGGAGATGGGCATAAAGAATTATAAATAGGTGGGTCCATGCATATGCTTTCCTACACGTATATAAACAGTTACTAACTTCTTAGAAGTGAAACTGAAAAATGTTTGTTTGAAGTGACATCAGCAACATGGCACATGATCAGTTCCAGCCATCATCCCCTTGAAGAAACACTAATGAAACATTCTCAAAATACCTGTATGTGAACTCCAGAATCCAGTTTAAAAGTTATAACACTTCAGGCAAACACAAAACCAAGAAAAATGACTTTGTAAACGCATATAAAGAACACTTTAATTTTATTTATGTTCGTCCCTCTTTTAAGCTGACATAGCTTAGCACCCTCTGAGATCCAGGCTTGGGATTTCTCTCTTGGGAGAAAGATTGAGGGCAGCATGCCTCTTATATCCCTCAGCATTTCAGGGTATTATCCACCAGTTCTACTTTTGTCTCACCTCACTCAGAACACTGAGGCAAGCAGCATATAGAAAACACCATGGGGCAGCTAAGAATGAAGGGAAGGGTCAGGGAACCTCAGCAGCTTGCACAGTGCTGCAGGATTGAGAGGTGTACAACTCTAAGACTCCTACTTTAAGAAAGGAGAAAACTGTAGCTCGGATTTAGCCTTTCAGTATTCTGGTACACTTTCTTGAGGAAAAGGGGAAGGGAGATGAATCTGTTTGATTGAAAGAAAGTACACAATCCTGAGAGTTCTCCTTCGGGAGGAAGAAACATAAGTGAAGCTTGCACCTAACGTCTTGGCATTTCAGTCACTGCCTGAAGGAAAAGGATTCGTATCTCTCAGCAGCTGACAAAGCTCTGCAGGATAAGGGGAAGAAGACAGGCAACCCATAATCTTACCCTTCAGGAGGAAGAAAGAAAAGTAGAGCTTGTGCCCAGTGTCTCATAATTTTGGCACACTCTCACAAAGTAAATGAGAAGCTGCTTTTTGGTGATTCACATAGCTCTGTATGATTGGAAAAAAAGCACACAACCCAGACATTTTCACCCAGGAGCAAGGCAAAGCAGTGGAGTGTTTATGCAGTACCCAAGCCTATCAGTGTATTGCATTTGGGTAAAGATGAGGGCAGCGTGGCTCTCTGATCGTGCAAAAGGCATATGACTATGAAACTTCTCTACCATGAGGGAGAGAGAGAAGTGGAACAGAACACTTATCTAAAGAAATAACATTCAAAACATCATAAAAATTGACACCAGGATTATTGAAGCTTTGTTTATTTATTTATTTTGAAACAGGGTCCTGCTGTGTTGCCCAGGGTGGGGTACAGTCACACACAGTTGCAATTCATTTCAGTCTTCACCTACTAGGCTCAAGTGCTCCTCCCATCTTAGCCTTCTGAGTAGCTAGAGTCACAGGCATGCACCCCAACACTCAGCTAATCGTTCCATTTTTTGTAGGATGGGATTTTTACCATGTTGCCCAGGATGGTCTAGCTCGAGTGACCTCCTGCCTCGGCCTCTCAAAGTGCTGAGATTACAGATGTGAAGCACTGCACCTGACTTTTTGAAGATTTAAAGACCCAGATAAGAAGAACCTAACAAAATCCACACGGAGACATATTATAATCAAATCATCAAAAGTCAAAATGAAAAAGATAATTTTGAAAACATCAAGAGAAAAATGACTTATACTGTAGAAGACAGCCTCTCTAAAATAATCAATGACTGTATCAGCAGAAACCTTGTGGACCAGAAGAGAGTTGAATGATGTAGTCAAAGCACTAAATGAAAACATCTGCCAACCAAGATATTATATTTGGCAAAATTGTCCCTCAGAAATGAAGGAGAGAAAAAAACTTTCCAAGATAAACAACAGGTAAAAAGAGCTCATCATCACTAGACCTGCTTTACAAGAAATGCTGAAGTGAATTATTCAATTAAAAAGGAAGGACAGCTAACAGCAAGTCAAAACATACTAAAGTATAAAACTCACTAGTAAAGGTAAATATATCAACAAATTCAGAATAATGTAATACAGTAGTGGTGATGTGTAAATTACTTAAAATTTTTAGAACAAAATTTATAAAACAAAAATTTAAGAATAACTATAAATACAAATATTTTCTAATGAATTCATTATGTTAAAAGATGCAAATTGTGACATCAATAACATGAAACGTGTTGAGGGAGACATAATAGTGTAGAGTTTTCATATGCAATTGAAGTCATCAGCTTAAAATAAGTCATCATAATAAGGCATTTAACATATGCCTCCTGATAACCACAACAAAAAGAATACAAAATACAAATAAACACACAAAAGGAGAAAGAAATCAAAGAATATCATTACAAAAACAACAACAACAACAACAACAACAAAAAACTAAGAAACATAAAGGAAGACAGGAGAAGAGGGGGGAAATAATTTCAAAAAAGACAAAAAAATTAAAATGGCAATGGTAAGTCATTTAAAACAGACAAAATAGACTTTAAGCCAAAAATAGTCACAAGGGACAAAGAAGGACACTATATAATGATAAAAAGTTAATTAGTCAGGAGGCTATAACAATTGTAAATACATATGTACCAAACATCACAGCATCTAAATATATAAAGCAAATATTCACAGAATTAAAGAGAGAAATTTACAACAATACAAAAATAGTAAGAGACATCAGTAACCCACTTTAAAAAATAGAACATCCAGACAGAAAATAGGTAAACAATGAGCTTGAACAACCTAATAGATCAAACAGACCCAAAAGACATATAAAGAATATTTCACCGAAGTAGAGTATGCATTCCTCTGAAGTGCATTGGAACAGTATCATGTATAGATCACAAGATAAAACAAGTCATAACAAAAAGATTGAAATAATACCACATATCATTCCCAACCAAAAGGGTATGAAATTAGAAATCAATAATAAGAAGAAAATTGAAAATCTTATATATGTGGGGAAATTAAACAATACAACCCCCCAAAAATCAAGTGACCAAAGAAGTGAAAAAGAAAGTAAGAAAATGTTTTGAAACAAATGAAAAGGAAAATACAACATATCAAAATGTATGAGATACAACAAAAGCCTACTAAGAAGGATAGTTACAGCAATAACACAAACATTTTAAAAATGACTTCACATAAAGGCTGGGCATGGTGGCTGACACCTGTAATCCCAGCACTTTGGGAGGCTGAGGTGGTTGAATCACCTGAGGTCAGGAGTTTGAGACCAGCCTGCCCAACATGGCAAAACCCCGTCTCTACTAAAAATACAAAAATTAGCTAGGCATGGTTGCAGGGACCTATAATCCCAGCTAATCAGGAGGCTGAGGCAGGAGAATTGCTTGAACCTGGGAGAAGGAGGTTGCAGTGAGCGAGATCGCGCCACTGCACTCCAGCCTGGTGACAGGGTGAGACTCTGTCTTGAAAAAAAAAATGACTCCACATAAGCAACCTAACTTAACACCTCAAGGAACCAGGAAAAGAAGAGAAACTAAGCTCAAAGTTAGCAGAATGAAGAAACTAATAAAGATCAGAACACAAATACAAGAAGTAGAGACTAGAAAAACAATACGGGAAAAAATAATGAAACCAAGAGTTTGTTTTTTTGAAAAGATATTCAAAATGAACAAAACTTTAGCTGCACACACACAAAAAATGGGAAAACTCACAAAAATAAATAAGTTCAGAAGTGGAAGAGTAGAAATTATAACCGATGCCACAGAAATGCAAAGGATCATAAGATACTACTATGAACAATTTATACCAAGAAATTGTATAACCTAGAATAAATTGATACTTTTATAGGTACATACCATATATCAAGACTGAATCATAAAGAAATAGATAAATTTGAAGGGACCAGTAATGACTAACTGATTAAATCAGCTTTCAAAAACTTCTCAACAAACAAAAGCCCAAAACCAGATGGCATCAATAGTGAATTGGTTGAAGCATTTAAATAATTAACAACAATACTTCCCAAATACTTTCAAAAATTTAAGAGAAGAGAATACTTTTAAACTCATTTTATGAGGCCAGCAATATTCTGATGCTATAACCAGAAAAGACATTACAAGAAAATTATAATCTAATATCCCTGATGAGGATGCAAAACTTCCTCATCAAAATACTAGCAAATCAAATTCAACAGCACATTAAAAACATTATTCACCATGATCAGTGGGATTTATCCCTGAGATGTAAAGATGGCTCAACACATGCAAATCAATAAATGTAATGCATCATATTAACAGAATTAACATTTATATAACATGATCATCTTAGGAGTTGTGAAAAATGCACATGACAAAATCCAATATTAATTTATGATAACATATCTCAACAAATTCAGTACAGAAGGAATGCACATCAACATAATAAAGGTCATATATGACAAATCCACAGCCACCATCATCCTCAATGGTGAAAATTTCAAAGCTTTTCCTCTTAGATCAGTAAAACTCTAGCCAGAGCAACTAATCAAGAAAAATAAAGAAAAGAAATCCAAATCAGAAATAAATAAATAAAATTATTTCTGTTTATAGATGACATATTCTATATGTGGAAAACTCTGAAGACACCATGAAACCCTGTTAGTAGTGAAAACAAAATTAGTAAAGTTAAAACATACAAAATCAAGACATAAAAAATAAATGTCTTTATACACTAGCAACAAATCATCTAAAAAGGCAATTAAAAGAAAATCTCATTTACAATTAAAAAAAAAAAAACCCAAGGAATAAATTAAAACAAGGAAGTGAAAAATTTATACACTGAAAACTACAGCGCCAAACCAAAGCATTGATAAAGTATTTATAAAAAGAAATAAAAGAAAACAAAATAAATGAAAAGTCACACTGTGTTCATGGATTAGAAAACTTAATATTGTTGGCTGGGCGCAGTGGCTCAAGCCTGTAATCCCAGTACTATGGGAGGCCGAGGCGAGTGGATCACGAGGTCAGGAGATCATCCCGGCTAACACGGTGCAACCTGTCTCTATTAAAAATACAAAAAATTAGCCGGGCATGGTGGAAGGTGTCTGTAATCCCAGCCACTCGGGAGGAAGGAGAATGGTGTGAACCTGGGAGGTGGAGCTTGCAGTGAGTCGAGTTTGTGCCACGGCACTCCAGCCTGGGCGACAGAGCAAGACTCCGTCTCAAAAAAAAAAAAAAAAGAAGACTTAATATTGTTAACATATTACCCAATTGATTTACAGGTTCAACACTATCTCCATAAAATGCCAATGGGATTTTTTAACAGAAATTAAAACAAAACCATTTTTAAATTTATGTGGAGCCACAAAAAGAGAAGAACAAAGCAGAAGACATCACATTTTCTGATTTCAAAATATATTACCGAGCTACAGAAAATATTCAGTATGGTACCAGCTTAAAGAAGATGTGTATGCCAAAGCAACGTAAGGAAAGCCCCAGAAAAAAAAACTATGCATATGAAGTCACTTAATTTTCAACAAAGCTGTCAAGCATACAGAATAGAGAATGGATAATGTCTTCAACAAATAGTTTTTGGAAAACTGTACATCCACATGCAAAAAAAAAAAAAGAAAAGAAAAGAAAAGAAACTGGACCTCCGTATTAAACCATACACAATGTTAATGAAAAACAGATTAAAGACTTAAATGTAAGAAATTAAACTGTAAAATTCCTAGTAGAGGGATAAAAACTCCTAGTTGAAAACAAGGAAACAACTTACTGACATTAGTTGGAGCAATGAATTTTGGCTATGACCTCAGAAGCACAGATAACAAAAGCAAAAATGTACAAGTGTAACTATGTCAAACTACAAAACTTCTGAGCAGCAAAATAACAAGCAGAATGAAAAAGAAACATCTGGAATGGGAGAAAATATTTTCAAACCATATATCTCGTAAGAGGTTAATTTCCGAAACATAAAAGAAACTCTTACAACTCAATAACACGACCCCCCCCCCCCCCCCCCCCCCCCCCAAAAAAAAATTAGCAAAGGACTTGAATAGCTATATCAAAGAAGACATACAAATCGCTACCAGATATGCGAAGTGTTACTCAACATCATTAATTATCAAAGAAAGACAAATCAAAACTACAATGAGATACTTCCTCACACCTGTTACAGTAGTTATTATCAAAAATAAAACAAAATAAAAGAAATCAAGTGTTGTCAAGGATGTGGAGAAATTGAAACTCTTGTATACTGTTGGCGGGAACATAAAATGGCATAACGGATACGCAGAACACTACTGAGGTTCTTCAAAAAATTAAAAATAGAGGCTGTGAACGATGGATCATGCCTATAATACCAGCACTTTGAGAGGTCCGGGTGCGTGGATCAGGAGGTCAGGAGATCGAGACCATCCTGGCTAACACGGTGAAAACCAGTCTCTACTAAAAATACAAAAAAATTAGCCAGATGTGGTGTCACGTGCCTGTAGTCCCAGCTACTCGGGAGGCTGAGGCAGGAGAATTGCTTGAACCTGGGAGGCAGAGGTTGCATTGAGCCAAGATCACACCCCTGCACTCCAGCTTGGGCAAGAGAGCGAGACATCATTAAAACAAAAAATAAAACTATCATATAATCCAGTGATTTCACATATGGATGTGTATCCGAAATAATTGAAATTAGGATTTCAAAGATGTATCTGTACTTCATCATTCATTGCAACGTTATCCACCATACGAAAGAAATGGAAGCAACCCAAATTTCCTTTGACAGATGAACAGATAAGAAAATGTGGCATAGAAAGACAACAAAATATTGCTCAGTCTAAAAAAGGGAAGAAATCCTGTCATATGCACAAAATGGATGAACATAAAGGACATTTTGTTAAACAAAATAAGTCAATCACAAAAGAACATATACTGCATGAGTCCAGTTATCTGAGGTATATAAAATAGCTAAACTCTTAGCAGTATAACATATAATGGTGGCTGTCAGGGGCTAAGAGTGGAGGAAATGGGCAGTTATTCAATGGATTTGAAGTTTTAGTCATGAAAGATAAGTTCTAGAGGTCTGCTTTACAACGTAGTGTCTAAAGTTATATATTGTGCACTTCAGAATTTAAGAAGGTAGATCTCATGTTAAGTGTTCTCACCACAGAAGATAAAACAAAACAAAACAAAACAGGCACAAGGAAGCTTGGGAGGTGTTGGATATGTCTTTTACCTCAATTGTGGTGACGGTGCCATTGATATTTATATTTGTCCAAACTTAGCAAATTTCATATATTAAATGCGTACAGTTCTTTGTACATCAATTATACCTCAATTCAGTGGTTACGAATAAATAATGGATAAAAAAGAAAGTGGAGCATGATTTCAATCAAAATATTAACACTGACAATTTCCCAAAGCAGCAACTGTATTACACATCTTACTGTTTCTCTTCCTTTATCATCAGTATCTATAAATTATTTCCTATCCCAAAGCTGATTTTTTATTCAGCTCCCAAATAATTTTCTAGAAGACCCTGACCATTCCATGTGAGTATTATGTGGAGAAAAAAAATAATATATAGTGGTGCCTTCTGCTGGCATTTACTATGCTAGGTGTTTTATATACATTTTCCTGTAGAAGGTGTACAACCTTTTAGCCATCCTATGAAGTTATTTGTATCTTTTTTTTTAATTTATGATGAGTCAAGAGAGTCACTGGTGGTTTAAGTGACTAGTTCATGATTTTGTTTAATAACTGATCTAAATCATAAAAAACATGTCTGTTTAATTTCAGAGGTATGCTATTTATACTGTTCTCAGTGCTGAGCACATCCTAAGATGATGGAGACGTTGTACACATATGTCCAAAACAAGCCTTTTCTTTCTCAGTTAGTCTGTGCATTATTTAGAGTAAATGAGGGAATAAATTAATGGCAAATCTGTACATAATGAGAATTTTTTTTTCTTTTTCAATTGATCTTTACTGGTATCTGTTTTTGTTAATTCCCAGTGTCTTTCTAACTCAGGGATGCTACCTGGCCCTTTACAGGCACTTTTTCTTGCAAGGTGAAATATTGCTAGGCAACTGTGTTTCTCATAGTTTTGGATCGTTAAATGCCTCAGTTTATAAAGTTCACTTAAAATCTCCCACTTCTACATTGACCCATTGGTTGAGTTGTTCTATTACTTATTGAATTTAGACTGGCCTTTGCTTGGGTAATTTCTGAAACAGATCATTTATCTTTAACCCGAAGAACTTCAGAAAACTCTCCTTTTGTTTATATAAACACATCTGTGAAAACTACAGATTTCTCTGAGTTGTCTGCTCTTAATTATCATTGTATTTCCATGTTACTAACTACCAAGCTTTGGTTGTAAATGTTTCATACTATCACTATTATCTGTTTATTCTGCATAGTGTTTTATTCCATTTCAACAGTTGAAAGCCCATAAATCTGGGGATAGTTTGACATCATTGTTTGAAATCCTACTGTATCATTTAACCAGTTAAAACAGTGAAAGCACTTTTGACATTTTTTTTTTTTTTTTTGCTTTAATTGAATGGTTCAAAATATCATGGTACAATAAGTTTTACTTTTTTATTGACCCACGGTCTGAATATCTAACTTACATATTGTGCGTTGTCTTAACTTTGATCAAAATAAGTTAATAGGTACTGAAAGCTAACAAAATTGGACACAAAAATCATTTCTAAAGCTAAACATTCCTGCCAGAGAATGGAAAAACAAAATGACTTTCATTAAAGACAGGTGCCTCGTTTCTTGGCACATGCATCACAATCGTCACTGTATACTTGGATGCCTTTACTATGGTATATTTCATTAATGAAAAAGAATTAAGTCCCATGGACTTTGAGCTCACAGAGCTTATATTCAAGACAGAGAGATACACAGTAGACAGAGAAATTACACATTCATGTGTGTGTGCATGTGTATGTGTTCAATTATATTTGTGATGATTATTGTGAAGTTTAATAAAAATAAACTAGAGAGTCTCTGATAGTTAGTGATAATTCCTAACATTTGTTGAGTATATACTATATATTATGTCCTGTTCAAAGTTTTAATATAGTTTTGTCATTTAAAAAATATCTATAAGGTAAGCATTATAATCACATTTTGCTAATGAAAATTTATAGGACAGAGACATTAAGCAATTTTGACATAATCATGGAATAAATAAATTTTATAGTCAGAATTCAAATTCAGTAATTCTAGTCTGGTAACTTATGCTATAAAGAAGAATGTGAGGTATTGTATTATTGTAGAAGAATTAGCCAAGTTAAGAACCAAAAAACGAGGATCAAATAAGCAAGTGAAAGGCACATAGCAGCAAGAGGAAGAGCTTTCTAAGTAGAGAAAGAGAATGTGCTATGGTTGTGAGGTGGGAAGCAACTTTGCATAACCAAGAGACAGAAAAATATCAAAGAAGATTGGGCATAGAAAACAAATGCCTACCCAAGGAGGGATTAAAAATTCAGACAGGGTCCAATAATATAGAGTTCTGTGGTACATGTAAGTAATTTAGAACTTTATCTGAATGAACAAAAACACATTTGGAGAATTTTATAGTTGCATGAAATGTTCAAATTTTCCTGTTTAAAGCATGATTTAGTTAAAATGTGTAAAATAAATTGATGAGAATAGAAGACACTGCTAAAATTCAATTTAGTATTTCCTATATAACCTAGTTTTCATTGAGAAATAATGGTATTAGTCATCAGAGAAAAGAGTGGATGGGTCTAAGATGTATTTGTGGAACATAGACATTCTTCAGGATACTCTCTATCATAATTACATATCTACTTGCCTCTTTTCTCTCAGAAAATTAGATTTTTCTCATCTTTGAATACCTATGCCTAGCATAATTCCTGGCACATAATAGCTACTCATGAGTAATTTAACCCAAGTCCATAGAGCAATAGCTAGAGAACTACAGCATATGCAAGATAGTATTACTGACAAAACCAAGTAGATCACGTGGGCCTTAGATAAAAGTTGAATGGAACCCAGTGCTTTGTAAAAGTCCTGAAGATTATAGGAATTATTATTTGCATGAAATGTTTTTGTGGACTTAAACTTTGAATTTGGAGGACTGAAGAAATCATCCTTACATGTATTGATTTTGAGTTTGGACTACAACAAAAAGAGTGTTAAGCCTAAAATATAGCTTGGTTTCTGCATTCAGCACAATCTATTTGCAAAAAATTACTTGTGAAAATAAATTATTTTAATTTCATAACCTAAATATTATGAAACAACATAGGATGGAAATATTGATTTATAATAGTCTCGTTACTCTTTAGATATATGATCTAACTAATTTGGCATACCATAAATTGTTATAATTACTTTTATAGAACCATGAGGAAAGTTTGTTAGAAATGGAATTGCTGTGTTAAAGGCTATTGGTAAAACATAAACATAAATTTCAACAATAGCAAAACAAAGTTACTAACAATTTTCAATAATTTTCTCTAGTTCTATAACTGCCTACAAACATAATAAAATAAATCTTAGCAATACAAATGGGTGTTTCAACTTGCTAAACTAGCATATGAATTCCACCTCTGCAGCTGAAAGATGGAAGAATAGTCTGCTATGAGAGCTAAAATTTATTCATTTACTTTTCAGATTTATGCCTAGATAATTGTGGAAAACAATTCTAATAACACAAAATTAGAGGTTCATTTTTTGAATTTATTTAAGGGCTAAATATATCAATAAATAATCACCATTGATTTTCCTTTCAAAGAAATTGAACACTCTAAAAGTCCTATCTTTATTCTTATTATTTTAAGGACTATCACTGACTGGATCTAATTCAACATTCAGTTTTTTGTTTGTTTGTTGGCTACTGTGTCAGGCACTGTGGTCATGGTAGCAACACATGACTCCTATCCTTTTTGATTTCAGTGGAAAACAATATGTAAACCAATCATTATAACACGATGTGAAAAAAACAATGATAGAAATGACTGTCACCTGGCTGCTTCCCTTCTCACCTGCCTCCAAAATCATAGACAATGTATTACAGAAGCAGAACTTTCTGATTATTACTTTCAATGGCAAATTAATTACAAATGGAATCTACATCCTAGAAAAATTATAGTCTTCTCAATTCTGTTGATCAATAACAGAAAACCTCCAAATCGATCATCACCAAGTCACACTCTTTCTATCCCTTACGAGCGTTTCAGTTCCTCGTTTATGAGGCAACAGTGGCACAATTTCAACCCCCCACTGTGTTCCAGAATGTAACAAATACATAGAAAAGAGGAACAGTGTGACAGTAGTTTTAAGCGTTGACAGTAGATCTAGGAAAAACTGGTATGTCCACTTGTATAACATCTGAAATGCATAACACGTTGCTATGAATGTGCATTACATTGGGCATGATGAAATCTCCCAAAGTCATTTATACTCTTATAACACTGCCAGGGACATAGTAGATGCTAATTACATTTTCCTGGAAGTAAATGTCATTTATTTCTGTATTGATTTAACTGGATTTTGTCTTGATACCATGCCTTCTAAAATGGTTGTACATACACATACACACTCACACACCCAACATATACAGAGACAGGAGAGAGAGAGAGAGAGAGAGAGAGAGAGAGAGAGAGAGAGAGAGAGAGAGAGAGATTGATTCATACAGAATCTTTGAACAGAATAAAATTATATGGTTGGAGAAAATAAACTCCTACCTCATAATTTGTTTTCTATTGTTTAATAGAACAATATTGTTATTGTTATAGCTATTTTCCCATATGGCAAAAAAAATCTCCAGAGGAAATTTATATATAATAAAGGAATGTATATGCCTTATTCAAGAAGTCATAAACACCTTTTACTAACATATCTAATTTTTTGTTCTGTGTCCTGAATTTAAATACATTTTTTAACTCAAATAATGTTTGTTCAACAATTCTTTCTTTGATTCTCTCATGAAAATAAGATGTTTTCTTGTGGGGCTGTACAGTGAGCAGATAACCAAAACCACAAAACAAAACTGAATAATAAATTGGTCCATGGAATTGAATAGAGCACCAGTTATTTTGCTGTGGATATAACTGCATAATAAAAGTATAATGCCAGGGAGGCTTTGGAGAACAACTTCGTTATTGAACATAGGAGAGAAAATTCAAACTTAGTAGTTGAGAATTATTTTCAGAGCTGCAGATAGCCACCATGCAGCAATGTCAGTCATTTTTATTATGTTTACACATTCCTTTAAAGATTTCTCTGAAACCTCATTAATTAATCATTTCTATGACCAATATTTTATTCATTTTTATGCTTAATATTTTGTATTTATTGATTTTACCTTAAAAATTGTGTGTGTGTGCATACATATAAACTCAAGATAATATAAATATGCATCTACACATATATGTCAGATTTCTGACTTCTGTTTTGTTGGTTTTATTTTCCTTCTTGGAGAACAGAAACTTAATCAGGGTTAGCAGCACTTTTGGTGCTTCATCAAATGATATTTATGTACATTTTCTCATTTGACGGAGATGAACTCTTATCTTCTTCATCCAGAGTTCCCTGTAGACTCTACAAAAGCAGTGAGAGATTGAAAGTTGTCATTGCTGTGTATCTCTACCTTTGTACTTTGTCACTTTTACAATCATGTTATCAAATCAATACAATCTTATCAAAACGTACTGCTAGTGTGATCATAGCTATAGATGACTTGGCACTGTGTACCACCAGATAGCAAGTGTCATTTATTCTTGAATAATGAAGATTATAGTATGTGTCTGTCTAATGTTCTTTATAAGTCTGCAGATTTGATGCATTTATATAAAGGAATTAGTCAAGAAGCCTATGTTCTCTAAAGTTAGAAAGAAATATTTTATACCTTGAGTATATGAAAGCTGTTTCTTGGCTTCCCATGATTCATAATAAAACATTGTTATACTTACTAGTATAAATAAAAAGTAATCCATTTCCTTAAAGTCACTAATTATGTTAACATTAAGTACTAAGTATAGCCTAAAATATATTATTCACTATTATATGGTTGTTTTCAAAGCCAAATCAATATTTTGTTGAAATGTTTATTTTATAATAAGACTGTATACAGTTTGATTTTAGGTAAGGAGTTGAAAAAAATCACAAGAAAAAATCATACCTGTTCCTATAATTTTTTTATTTTGATTTTCATTTATGTGTTATTGATACATATAATGTATAAATACACAATTTTCTCCCTTAAAAGCATCAAACTATAAAATGTTCTAAAATTTGGTTGTGTGATTACCAAAACATACACTTTTATGTCAATAAATATTCTTTTACATTATTTTAAAAGCAAATCATTCTCCAAAGACATGGGCCATATTAGTTTCTTCCTTCTGTGGTGTTTCTCTTTGCCTTTATTCCTTCCTTCCTTCCTCCTTCTTTTCTTCCTTCCTTTCACCTTCTTCCCTTCCTTTCTTTCTTTTTTTTCTATTTTATTTATTTATTAAAACATGAACATAATACAAAAATCAAAAGTAAAAAAGAAGAAAACATAAAAACCTCTGCTTCACATTCCTTTTCCTTAGCCCTACCTGTGGTAACCACTCTTCCAACCTCCTGCAAATACTTTTAGAGATATTATTAGCATTTACATATATTAATGTATATTAAAGATAATTGCTCTTATTTGGGTAGAATAGTATATGAATTAACAGCATGGACTCCAAAACAAGACTGACTGAACTGAAAGTTAAGATCTGCCAACTTTCAGCCTTTCATACTTTATATTATTTACATAATATCCTGGGCAATGGTTTTATAATTTATAATTGGATAGTTTACAGGAAAATATAGGAGACTTTTTTGTCTTTATTGGTTGTATATATTTTTTTCTCTTTATTGTTTGTGTGTGTATATATATATATATATGTATGTGTGTGTGTGTGTGTGTGTGTGTGTGTGGTTACCATGAGGCTTACTTAAAATATCATTATAATAGGCTATTCTACACTGATAGAAACTTGATTTTAGTCACACAAATAACTCTAAACTTTTACCCTACTCCCATGATTTTTATTTCTGATGTCATAATTTACATCTTTTTACATTATGCATTTCTTAACAGGCTATTTTAGATATCATTATTTTTGACAGTTTTGACTTTTAACCTTCATTCTAGATATACATTTGATTTATAGAGCACCATAAAAGTATTGGGGTATCGTGAAGTTAATTTTATATTTACTCCCACTTATGAATTTTATCCTTTTAAATATTTTCATATAGTAGTTTGTGTTCATTTGTTTTTATGTGAAAACCTCCTTAAAGCACTTCTTGTAGGTCAGGTGTAGTGGTGGTGAATTCCCTAAACTTTTGCTTGTCTGGAAAACACTTTATTTATTCTTAATTTCTGAAGGACAGCTTGGCTGAATATGGTATTCTTGCTTGAAAGTTTTACATTTGTCATTTAAAATATACCATCCTATTATCTCCCAGCTGATAGAGATTCTGCTGAGAAATCCTCTGAAGAAAAAGACAAGAAACCTACAAAGTGAAACAAACAAAAAAAAGCAATTAACAAAATGCCAGTAGTAAGATCTTACTTATCAATAATAACCTAATTTTAATGAAATCAATTACCTTATCAAAAGACTTAGAATGGCTACACATGGATATCAAAACAGGGTTTAACTACAGAACTACCTAATCCTTAAGGACATTCACAGACTCAAAAGGAGGGAAGAAGATGTTTCATGCAAAGGGTAATCATAATAAAGCAGGGGTGGATATACTTACTTCAGAAAAAAATAGACTTCAAGTCAAAAACTGTCACAAGAAACAAAGGAGGTCATTATTTAATAAAAAAAGGATTAATTCATCAGGAAGATATAATTGTAATACCTATGTACAGAACATTGGAACACCTAAGAATATAAAGCAAATATCAGTGGGCAAAAAGAGAGAAATCAATAGCAATACAATAATAGTAGAGGACTTCAATATTCCATTTTCAATAATGGACAAGTCATCTAGGCATAAAATATATGAGGAAATAATGGAATCAAATAGCACTTTAGATAAAATAGACCAAAAGTAGAACTTTCCCTCCAACAGCAGCAGAATACACATTCTTTTCTTGTGCACAGAGAACATTCTCCAGGATCGACCACATAGTGTAGCACAAAACCAGTCTTAACAAATTAAAGAAAAAGAAAACACCCCTGAAATTATATCAACTGTTGTTTTCAAACACAATGGCATGAAACTGGAAGTCAATAACAAGAGCATCTTTGGAAACTGTACAAATATATGGAAAGTAAATCCTTGAAAAACCAACAGATCAATTTAGAATTTAAAATTGCTTTTTAAAAAAGCTTCTAAAGACAAAGGTAAATCACAATACAATATACAAACACCCACAGGATACAGTCAAAGCAGTAGTCAGAAGGAAATAAACACCTACATCAAAAAAGAGAAAGATCTCAAACAACCTAATGTTGCACCTCAATAAATTAAAAGAACAGGAACAAGGTAAACAAAAAATAATATAAGAAAACAAATAATGAAGACCAAAGCAGACATAAATCAAACGGAGACCCTCTCTAGAAATAATAAGGCAATAGCACTAGAATAAGACAAAAACGCCCACTTTCACCACTTCTATTCAACATAGTACTGGAAATTCTAGCCAGAGCAATCAGACAAAAGAAATAAATAAATAACATCCACATTGAAAAGAGGAAGCCAAATTGTTGCTGTTCGTTGATGATATGATTGTATACCTAGAAAACCCTAAACTGATCCTAAAAGCTCCTAGACCTGAAAAATGAGTTCAGTAAAGTCTCAGGATACAAATCAATGTACACAATAAATCAGTAGCACTGCTATATACCAAAAACGACAAAGCTGAGTATTAAATCAAGAACTCAATGATATTTACAACAGCTGCAGAATACAAATAAATAAATAAACAAAAAAATAGATAAAAATACTTAGAAATATACTTGCCCAAGGAGGTGAAATATCTCTACATGAAAAACTACAAAACACTGTTGAAGGAAATCATATATGATACCAACAAATGGAGACACATCCTATGCTCATGGATGTATAGAATCAATATTGTGAAAATGACCATACTGCCTAAAGCAATCTACAGATTCAATGTAATTCCTATGAAAATGTCATCATCATTCTTGACAGAACTAGAACCAAAAGCATTTTAAATTTATATGGAACCAAACAAGAGCCTACACGGACAAAGCAATACTAAGCAAAAAGAAAAAATCTGGAGGGATCACATTGCCTGACTTCAAATTATACTATGAGGTTATAGTTACCAAAAATATGATACTGTTATAAAAATAGTCATGTAAATCAATGGAACAGATTAGATAACCCAGATATGAAGCCAAATACATACAGCAAACTGATCATCTACAAAGCATACAAAAATATAAAGTGGTGAAAGGACATTTTATTCAATAAATAATGCTGAGAAAACTGACAAGCCACATGTAGAATGAAACCTAATCCTCATCTCTCACCTTATGCAAAAATGAACTCTCAAGGTAGATCGAAGACTTGAATCTAAGACTGAAACCACAAAAATTCTAGAAGATAACATTAAACAAACAAACAAACAAAAAACCACTTTTCTAGACATTAGCCTAGGCAAAAAAAAAAAAAGAAAGAAAGAAAGAAAGAAACTATCCTAAGAACAACAACAAAAAAAATGCAATAAGCACAAAAATAAATGGGACTTAATTAAACTAATAAGCTGATACACAGCAAAAT
The DNA here is from genome assembly GCF_001698545.2 of Rhinopithecus bieti. NCBI lineage: Eukaryota > Metazoa > Chordata > Mammalia > Primates > Cercopithecidae > Rhinopithecus > Rhinopithecus bieti. The sequence continues at coordinate 609,591 of NW_016820890.1, read as the reverse complement.
AAATAATTAGAAGAGTGAACAGACAATGCACAGAGTGGGAGAAAATATTTGCAAACCATGCATCTGACAAAGGACTAATATCCAGAATCTACAAAGAACTCAAATAAATCGGAAAAAGCAAAGAAACAATCTCATCAAAAAGTGGGCAAAATACATGAATAGACAATTCTCAAAAGAAATATACAAATGTCCAACAAAAATGAAACAAATGCTCAACATAACTAATTGTTAGGGAAATGAAAATTAAAACCACAATAAGATACCACCTTACTCCTGCAAAATTGGCCATAATTAAAAGGTCAAAATATAATAGATGTTGGTGTGGATGTGGTGAAAAGGGAACACCTTTACAATTCTGATGGGAATGTAAACTAACACGACTATTATGGAAAACAGTAATGAGATTCCTTATAGAACTAAAAGTAGAATTACCTTTCAATCCATCAATCCCACTACTGGTACTGGGTATCTATCCAGATAACAAGAAGTCATCACATGAAAAAGAAGCCTGCACATACATCTTTATAGCAGCACAATTCAAAATTGTAAAAATATGAAACTAAACTAAATGCCCATCAACCAATGAGTGGTTTAAAAAAATGTGGTATATATACACATCAGAATCTATTCAGCCATAAAATGAAGCAAAACAATGGCCTTTGCAGCAACTTGGATAGAGCTGGATGCCATTATTCTAAGTGAAGTAACTCAGGAATGAAAAACCAAATATTGCATGTTTTCACTTATAAGTAGCAGCTAAGGTAAGAGGATGCAAAGACTTAAGAATAATATAATGAACTTCAGGGACTTGGGGGGAAGGATCAGAGCAGGGTGAGAAATCAAAGACTACATATTGGGTACAATGTACACTGCTCAGGAAATAGGTGCACCAAAATCTCAGAAATTACTGCTAAAAAACTTACCCATGTAACCAAAAACTAGCTAAAAACTATTGAAATTTTAAAAAATAATAATAAATGTTGAGGTGGCACATATGCTAATTACCTTGTATGAAAAGAAAATAAATTTGGGGGCACCCAAATCACTAAGCTAAAGGAATCAAGCTGGGAACTGCTTAGGGCAAACTTGCATTCCATTCTATTCAAAGTCACCTCTCTGTTCACTCAGATAAATGCAGATCTGAATGCTTCCTTTGGACAGGCTAATCAGAAACTCAAAAGTAATGCAACACTTCTCTCTCACTTATCTGTGACCTGGAAGTCCCCTACCTGCTTTGAGCTGTCCCACCTTTCTGGATGAAACCAATAACATCTTACATATATTGATTGATGTCTCAAGTCCCCCTAAAATGTATAAAACCAATCTGGCTCCTGACCACCATATGCCTATGTCATCAGGACCTCTGAGGCTGTGTCAAGAATGCACTTTCTCCACCTCGGCAATGAAAATTTTCTAAATTAACTGAGTCTGTCTCAGATATTCAGGTTTTACACTTGATTTGATCATTATATATTGTATACATGTATTGAAATATCACTATCCCATATACATGTATAATTATTACGTGTCAATTAAGATAATTATATAGGTAAAAAATCTATGAAATCAATAGCTGGATTTTTGAAAAGATAAATAAAAATGACAAGCTTTAGGACAGATTTACTAAGGGAAAAAAAAATAGAAAATTCAAATAAAATCAGAGTTGAAATAGGAAACAGTACTGATTCAGAAAAACAAAGTGTTATACGAGATTATTATGAATGACTATATGCCAACACATTGGAAAGCCTATAAGAAAAACAAATTCCTGGACACATACCCCTACAAAATCTGAATCAAAAAAGGAAATATAAACAGAATGATGATAAGTAATAAGATTGAATCTGTAATAACAAATCTCCCATCAAAGAAAAGCCCAACACCTAAAATATTAATTGCAGAATTCTACCAAACACTTAAAGAAGAGCTAATATTTTTTTTTCTCAAGCTATTCCAGAAAATTAAAAAGGAGGATAACCTTTCAAACTTATTCTATGAGACCAACATTATTCCAATACCTAAACCAGACAAGAAAAAAAGAAATCTACAGGCCAAAATGTCTGATAAACATTGATGCAAACATCAACAAAATATTAGCAAACTAAATTTATTTAACAAAATGTTAAAAATAACATTTACCATGATCAAGTGAGATTTATCTCAGCAATGCAAAGATGGATCATCCTATGCAGATCAGTAAGTGCAAGTCATTATATTAATAGAATCAAGGGCAAAAACTATATTATTTCAATATACACAGAAAAAGTATTTGATATCATTCAACATCCTTCATAATAAAAACTCTTGATAAGTTAAGCATAGAAGGTACATACCTCAATACAATTAAAGCCATATGTGCCGGCCACACAATTTGGGGAAAAGTTGAAAGCTTTTCCTCTAAGATCCGGAACAAGACAAAAATTCTCATTTGCATAACTTTTATTCCACAATACTGGAATTCCTAACAAGATCAAATAAGCAAGAAAGATAAATAAAAGTTATCTGAATTGAAAAAGAGGAAATCAAATTATTCATGTTTACAGATTACATAATTTTATATATAGAAAACCTTAAAGACTCTGCCATAAACAGTTAGAACCAATAAACTTTGTATATTTACAGAATATGAAATAACATACCAAAATCAGTAGAATCAGGCCTCTGAGCCCAAGCCTGCAAGTATACTTCCAGATGGCCTGAGGCAACTGAAAACTACAGAGGAAGTGAAATAGCCAGCTCCTGTCTTAACTGATTGACCAACCTTGTGACATTCCATTATGACTTGTTTCTGCCCTGCCCCAACTGATCTATCAATCAACCTCGTGACATTCTTCTTCTGAACAATGAGCCTTATAATCTCCCCACCATGCACCTTGTGATCCCCCTCCTCTGCTGACAATAGATAACCACCTTTAACTCTAACTTTCTACTGCTTACCCAAGTCTTATAAAACTGCCCCACCCCTACCTCCCTTTGCTGACTCTCTTTTCAGACTCAGCCCACTCGCACCCAAGTGAAATAAACAGCCTTATTGCTCACACAAAGCCACAAGTTGGTGGATCTCTTCACACAGATGCACTTGACAGGTAGCACTTTTACATGGTAAAAGTAAACTATCTGAATAAGAAATTAAGAAAATAATACCATTTACAGTAGCTATAAAAAATAAGATTTCTAGAAATGTATTTGCCCAAAGAAGTGAAAGATCACTGCATGAAAATTATAAAACATAAATGAAAGAAATTAAAGAGAACATAAATAACTGGAAATATATTCCAAGTTGATGAATTGGAGGAATTAATATTTTTGAAAGATTTATATTGTCAAAGCAGTCTTCAAACCAATGCAATCTCTGTAAAAACACCAATGGCATTCTTCACAGAAACAGAAAAAAAAATCCTAAAATCCATGAAAGCACAAATGACTGTGAATTATGACAGAATTATGAAAGCTAAAAGAATTAAGCTAAATGCATCACACTATCTAAGATTTGGTCTTAATCACAGACTAAGACAAAGATTTGCATGACAGACAAATCTATAGTCATGCAAACAGCATGGTATTGTTATGAAAAGAGACATACAGACCAATGTAATAGAATAAATGCTTCAAAAAATGCATCTACAGCCAACTAAGTTTTTCCAAAGGTGTCAAGAATCACTTTGGAGAAAGAATAGTCTCTTCAATAGATAGTATGAGGGAAATTGGATATCCACATGCAAGAATAATGAAACTAGACACCTATCGACTCAAACTAAAAACTAAAATGTGAGAATGAAAACTGTGAAACTACTAGAAGACAACTTAGGGAACACACTTCATGACATTGCTCTGTACAAAGATTTTTTAGATAAAAATCTCAAACGTAAAAGCAACAAAAGCAAAAGTAGACAAAGGATTTCATCAAATTAAAAAACTTCTCCACAAAAAAGAAAACAATCAACAGAGTGAAGTAAAGCCTACATAACGAAACAAAATATTAACAAATTATACATCTGATTGTCCGATAGGAGTTTAGTATCCAAAATATGTAAGAAACTCAAATAATTCAACAGTTATTATACTTCAATAAAAATAGGTAAGAGACCTGAATAGATATTTCTTAAAAGAAGATATACAAATAGATTGTGCAGGCAGAGCAAGATGGTGGAATGGAGAGCTCCACTGATCATCTTCCCTGCGAGGACACCAAGTTAACAACTACGTATACAGAAAACATACCTTCATAACACTAGAAATCAGGTGTGCACTCAGTGTACTTGGTTTTAACTTTACATCACTGAAAGAAGCACTGAAGAGATATAAAATACAGTCCTGAATTGCTGACATTACCCCTCAGCAGTGGCAAGGTGTGAACAGTATCTCTGGGTGCTGGGGGATGGAGAACACAGCAATTGTGAGACATAAAACTCAGTGCTGTCCTGTTATAGCAGAAAGAAAAACCAGACCAAACTCAGCTGACTCCCAGAGAGGAGACCACTGCCCTGAAGTGTGAGTCTCAGGCCAGACAGCATTCACCACAAGCTGACCTATGAAACCTTAGGCCTTAAGGGAACATTGCAGTAGTCTCATTGTACTCCTCATGACCTGGGGTGGTGGTAGCTATGAGTTGAGGCTTCTCTGCCTTTGGAAAGGAAAGGGCAGAGTGTGAAAGACTGCGTCTTGTGGTTTGAGTGCCAGCTCAGCCACAATACAAGAGAACTCTAGGTAGATTCAAGGTAGATTTTTGATTCTGGGCCCTGACTTCCTGTTGGCACTTCAGGACTCACCCGGGGTCTGAGGTACCTCACAGCCTTAAAAGGAAAGACGCAGACCTGACTGGTTTGCCACCTACTGATTGGAGAGGCTCAGACCATTGAGTGAACATAAGCAGTAGTCAGGAGGAAGTGGTTACAACAGGCCTTGGGAGAGACCCAGTACTGTGCTGGCTTCATGTCTGATCCAGTATAATCATAGTGGTGGTGGCCACAATGGTGCTTGTGTTACTCTATTTCCAGCTTTAGGTGGCTTAGAAAAGATAGGCAGACTCTGTATGTTTGGGAAAATGTAAGAGAAGAGTAAAAAGATCTACGTTGTAATCCAGAGAATGTTCCCAGATCTTGTCCAAGACCATTAAGATGGTACCTCTTGAGTCTGCAAGAACCACAGCATTACTGGGTGTGTGGTGCCCCTAAAGTAGACACAGTTTAGAGGAAAACACCCAAGTCCTTTCAAATACCTTAAAAGCCTTCCCAAGAAGGACAGCTGCAAATAAGTTGTGACAGTAAAGACTACAATATACACATAATTCTTCAAAGCCAAGCCACTGTAGAATATCTATTAGCAACAACAGCATCCAAGAAAACACGATCTCACCAAAGGAAATGAATAAGGAACCAAGGACCATTCCTGGAGAAACAAAGATGTGTGATCTTTCAGACAGAATTCAAAATAGATGTGTTGAAGAAATGCAAAGAAATTCAAGATAATACAGAGAAGAAATTCAGAAATCCATCAAATAACTTTAACAGAAAGATCAAAGTAATTTTTGAAAATCAAACAGAAATTCTGGCCCTGAAAAATGCAACTGGCGTATTGAAGAATGCATCAGTGTCCTTCAATAGCAAAATGGATCAAGCAGAAGAAAGATTAGTAAGCTTGAAACAATCTATTTAAAAATACACAGTCACAGGAGACAAAAACAAAACAAAACAATGAAAACATGTCTACAGGATCTAGAAAATAGCCTTAAAAGGACAAATTTAAGAGTTACTGGCCTTAAAGGAAAGGCAGAGAAAGAGATAAGGATAGAAATTTAATTAAAAAGGATAATACCAGAAAACTTCCCAAATCTGGAGAAAGATATCAATATTTGAATACAAGAAAGTTATAGAACAGCAAGTAGATTTAACTCAAAGAAGACTCCTCAAGGCATTTAACAATCAAACTCCCAAAGGTCAAGGATAAAGAAATAATTCTAGAAGCCAGAAGAGAAAAGAAATAAATAACATACAGTTGAGCTCAAATATGTCTGGCAACAGACTTTGTGTTGAAATTTTACAGCCAGGAGAGAGAGGCATAAAATAAAGTGCTGAAGGAAAACAAAAATCACTCTACAATAGTATATCTGGTGAAATTATCCTTTAACCATAAAGGAGAAATTGACTTCCCCAGACAAACAAAAGCTGACGAATTTCATCAATACAAGACCTGTCCTACATTAAATGCTAAAGGGAGAACTTCAATTAGAAAGAAACGGATATTAATGAGCAATAAATAATTAACTGAAGGTATAAAACTCACTGGTAATAGTAAGTACCTAGCAAAACAGAATATTATAACACCATAACTGTGGTGTGTAAACCACTCTTATCCTAAGTAGAAAGACTAAATGGTGAACTAATTTTCAAAAGTTAGTGCAATAGTAAATGAATAAAACAACAAAAGGATAAAAGTGGAGAAATAAGGTTAAAAAAGGTTTATTTGTTTTTTTTTTTTTTTTTTTTTGCTTGTTGGTTTATGCAAATGTTGTTAGTTGTTATCAGGTTAAAATAATAGGTCATAAGATAGTATGTGGAGGTCTCATGGAAACCTCAAACCAAAATAATAATAATAATAATAATACAATGGATACACAAAAAAATACAAAGTGAGAAAACAAATCATATCACCAGAGAAAATTACCTTCACTGAAAGGAAAACAGCAAAAAAAAGGAAAGAAGGAAGACAAGACCATAAAGTGACAACTAAACAAATAACAAAATGACAGGAGCACGTACTTACTTACCAATAATAACAGTGAATGTAAATGGACTAAACTCTCCACTCAAAAGACATAGACTGGCTGAACGAATGAAATAGCAAGACCAATTGGCCTCTTACCTACAAGGAACACACTTCACCTATAAAGATACACATAGACTGAAGAGAATATGAAGTTATGCAAAAAGATATTTCATGCCAATGGAAACCAAAAGAAAGCAAAAATTACTACACTTACATCAGACAAAATAGATTTTAAGACATATACTATAAGAAGAGACAAAGTCACTATATAATGATAAAAGGGTTAATTTAGCAAGAGGATATAACAATTTTAAATATATATGCACCCAACAGTGGAGCACACAGAGATATAAAGCAAATACTATTAGAGCTACAGAGAGCGATAGGCTCCAATAAAATAACAACTGGAAACTTCAACATTCCACTTCGAGCATTGGACAGATCTTTCAGACAGAAATAAGCAAAGAAACATCAGCCTTAATCTTCACTATAGAGCAAATAAACCTGGGAGATATTTACAGAACATTTCATCCAACAGCTACAGAATACACATCAGCACATGGATTATTCTCAAGGATAAACCATATGTTAGATCACATCAGTTTTCTGTTTGTTTGTTTTGAAGTGCCTACATCATTTGAAATGCCTACATCAAAAAATAAGAAGAACTTCAAATAAACAACCTAAGAATGCATCTTAAGGAACTAGAAAAGCAAAAACAAACCAACCCCAAAATTAATAGAAAAAATAATATATCTCAGAGGAGAGAAAAATGATATTGAAACAAATAAAACAATACAACAGATCAATGAAAAAAAACAAGGTTTTTTAAATTAACAGAAGTGACAAACCTTTAGTCAGACTAATTAAGACCAAAATTAAGAAAGAGAAAAGAGGGAAGGCCCAAATAAATAAAATCAGAGACAAAAAAGAGACATTACAACTCATACTGCAGAAATCCAAAGGATCATTAGTTGCAACTATGAGCAACTGTCTGCCAATAAATTGGGAAATATATAAACAATGAATAAATCTCTATATCCATACAAGTAACCAAGATTGTACCATAAATAAATTCAAAACCTGAACAGACTAACAAGTTATGAGATTGAAGCCATAATAAAATGTCTCCCAACAAAAAGAAGCCCAGGACCCAGTGGCTTTATTGCTGAATTCTACCAAATGATTTAAAAAGAACGGCAGGATACTGACATAAAACAAAACATAGACCAGAGGAACAGAATGGGAACCCAGAAATAAATCCATATACCTACAGTGAACTCATTTTTGACAAAGTTGCCCAGAATATACAACATGGATGGAATTGGAGGTAATCATGTTAAGTTAAATAAGATAGACACAGAAAGACAAACTTTGCATGTTCTCACTTATTTGTGGGAGTCAAAAGTTAAAACATTTGAACTTGTATAGATGGAGAGTAGAAGGATGGTTACCAGAAGCTGGGAAGGGTATTTGGTGTATAGGCAGGATGTGCGGATGGTTATTGGGTATAAACCACAATGAGATACCATCTCACACCAGTTAGAATGGCAATCATTAAAAAGTCAGCAAACAACAGGTGCTGGAGAGGATGTGGAGAAATAGGAACACTTTTACACTGTTGGTGGGATTGTAAACTAGTTCAACCATTGTGGAAAACAGTATGGTGATTCCTCAAGGTTCTAGAACTAGAAATACCATATAACCCAGACATCACATTACTGGGTATATACCCAAAGGATTATAAATCATGCTCCTATAAAGACACATGCATACGTATGTTTATTGCGGCACTATTCACAATAGCAAAGGATTGGAAGTCACCCAAATGTCCATCAGTGCAGACTGATTAAAAAATGTGGCACATATACACCATGGAATACTATGCAGCCATTAAACAAGTGTGGAGTCATGTCCTTTTGTAGGAATGGATGCAGCTGGACCATCATTCTCAGCACATTTGCCAAGAACAGAAAACCAAATAACATGTCTCACTCCATCAGGTGGGAATTGAACAAATGACGATCACTTGGGACAGGAAGGGGAAAATACACACAGGGGCCTATTATGGGGAGGGATGGGCATTGGAGTTATAATGATGTACAATGACGAGTGACTGGTGCTGAACGAGTTGATGGGTGGCAGCACACCAACCATGGCAAGGTATACAATGTAACAAACACTGCACATTGTGCACATTGTACCCTAGAACTTAAAGTATCAGACTTAAAGTATAATAAAAAAAAATGAAAAAAAAAAAGATCTGTATCTGTGAATCAAAACAAAGTAAAGCAAACTAAAAGAAAGGTACGCTTGTAGTTAAAATGAGGTAATTCTTGAATAAAGTGGGCTTTTATTCCAGTGTGACTGGTGTGCTTATCAAAAAAGAGACACAGAGACACAGGGAGAATGACATTTGCAACAGAGGCAGAGAGTCCAAATAGAAGAAGTATTGCTGGCAAGCTTACGGAAGCTAGGAGAGGGGCAAGAAATGATTCTTTCATACAGTTTTCGGAGGTAGCATGGCACTGCTAACACGTTGTTCTTGAACTTCTGACCTCAACTGCTGTGAGATGATAAATGTTTGTTGTTTTAAGCCACCCTGCTTTTGGTACTTTGTTGCAGCATACCTAGAAAACTAATATAAATTTTGTGAGAAAGATTGTCATTTTTATCAGGGGCTCAGAAAGGTTAAATAAATTATCCAAGTGTACCATATTGATGGTAAGTAATACTGCCTGTGTCAAATCCAGTGTTTTTTCACTGTATTTCTTCTTGTTTTAAAAATCACATACAACTTATGTATAACTCATGAAATCTACTATGATAAAATATGATAAAAATAAATATTTCATAACATCTTTGAGTGGAATCTTGTGTGTATTTTTCTCTTAAGAATAAACAGCAGTAGAGTGTTTTCTTTTTTATGAGTAAAAGGGAAAGTACTGGTATTCTCTGGTGTCTCTAGTTAGATGCCATATGTTGAACTCCGTCAACCCTTTTCATCCTTCTGCCCTCTGTGACACCCCTTGAAATCAATAAGAATGCTAAAATTAAATCAGACTATATGTGTTGAGAGAATCATCAAATTTGTATAATCCAGATACTCTGGTTAATGACTGAACACATGAAAAGAACAGTAGAACTCTATTTATAAAAAAATCAATATTTGTCCTCATATGTAGAAGCAACCTTTAATTATTTTCTGTTAACATCAGTTTTGAGGAAATGTTTTATATTCATCATTTTTAGAAACATTTCTCAGTTTCAAGTTTGGAATATAAATGAAAACACTCATAGAATTGTTTTGCTATGTGTGAATGCAGATACAAAATGATATTTAGAGAGAAAAAGATGGAAGGATATAGTTTAACAAAATAAACTTTTGAGAACATTTTATTTCAGTTGGTTTATGCAGTGAAATACATTTATACAAAAGAGGTGAGACACTTTAGAGTTTCAATTACTATAAGCTCATGTCAAAAATGTTATAATAAAATGCTCACCTATAAAAGGTGTGAGATACAATTATCAGTGACAATGTAAGATTTTATTTTAATTAATTTAATCTTTAGTGTATTTGATGGAGTAAAATGAATGCACAATTTAGCAGTATTGGTAGTCCACATATTCTGGACGTTCCATTGAATACTGAGTTTCCTAAAATAACCTACATATATTTAAGGTCTGGATCACATATCATCTCCTCAAAGAAAATGAAATCCCATGGCTAATATAATCATCAAAAGAAAATTTGTGCTACAATTGCATCGTTTTAATTTCATTTCCTGCTTATGTCTCTAAGACTTTTTGGTAAAAGCTTTGCATCTTTTAAAATGAATCTATTCAATTTTCCATATATTCTAAAATGAAAAATGCCAAGTGATTAGACAAAACACAAACTAAATCTGCAAGTTCATGTGGAAAGGTCAGCTGAACTGAGTGAGATTTTTAGAGGTCGACTGGCTTAGCGATATGCAAGTGTGGATATTTCTGAAGTCAAATTTTCAGCCTTAGCTTCCTGCCTTATTATTGGCTAGGAGAATGATAACACATTAAAACTAGTCCGGTTAATGTTAAAGTTAGAGAACAAATTTAATGAATATTACACCTTTTTGCAGAAAGGAAAAAAATGTAGCAATTAAATGTTATAATCTCATGGAATATGTAGATCTGCTTCATAGTATATTGCCTAATGAAACAAAGAGATAATTTTCCTTTGTGGTTTTTTAACACATACACACTTACATATATTCTTGTCAGTTATTTATCTTTTACATCACTTGTTTTCTGCTTGGCTCTTAACATTCCAAACAACCCTGAATTGTGTCTGAATATTTATTTTAAAACTCCTTGAATATAGACAAGTCCTTTGAGCTCTAACATAATTCATGTAACATTTTCTTAATTCAACATTTGTTAGGCGGCTTCAGGCCAGGTTGAGAGTAATTTTGGTACCAGGTGTGTGGGTAAACATCTTAGCCTCTCTGATTGAAGCTGATTCTCAATGTGAAGGGTGTCTTTGCACTCATAAATCAGTTGAAATGTCTTTATGTGGAATTATAATATGTTAAATATGTATTTCTAAATTTTCATAAGATATTTTAGTATCTTCTTGGATGTTGGGAAATTATGTCAAATGTCTGAATTCCATAACTTGAGCTGCAGGATTGCTACAGAGAAAATACCTTGTCAGTACATTCCTTTAAAAAGATCCACATGCTTGGGACATTTATATATAAATGGTTTGGAATAAGCTCTAGTTATTGTTTGATATTGAGTTTAACTAAACTGGGCACAAGGCCAAATTTGTCATGGCTGGAATCCTTTATTATCACATTCAATGGTGATTATGCTTGAAGGCGAGAACGAGAAAGCATCTGCATCAGAAGTCTGCACAGGGGCACCCTTATTATAGGGTAGGTTGAATGTCTACTGAAAAATAAATTTGCAGTAGATTCTGTGTCATTTGATTCATTACATAACAATAAACCAGGATACGAAGGTGATGTCTTAGGAATGCTTCAGAAACAAATTTTTAATTATTTATTCTATTTTTTAATTTAAGATTTTTTCTTATATTTTATTTTTTCTTGTTTTATTTTTGTGAATTCTCATTTATGTTTTGTTTAAATTTACTTAGCTTCCCCTATAAATCAACAAAAGTAGCCTAGTGCAGTTTTGTCACAGTATTGGCAATGAACTCATGTGTTTCTGAGACTCAGGTCTTGTATATGTCAAGCTTCCACAATAAAGTAACTATTTACTCACAAAAATTGGTCAATACATTTTACCTCTCAAGAGACTCTAAATTTTAGTGGTCATAATGTTTATACACAATATATTCATAAGCTTTTCTCATGCACTAATATTTAAATTCACACAAACATTCAAATTAAACATGACTTACACATTGAATTATCTTTGACATGGGAATAATATTGACATAAAAATATTTGTAAATGTTTCAGAACACATTAAGTTTTTCAAATTTACTTCTTACTTTTAACATTGATTAACTTATAGTTTATCCAGTCAAAGCATTCTAGGGCCTGTAACTACTGTATGGTAAGTTAAGAGCATAGACATTAAAGGCAAACTGCATGGCTTGATATTGAAGTTCTACTACCAGTTTGGTGACCTGGGAAACATATTTGTATTTCAATTTTCTTGTGTATGAAATGAAGTTACTAATAGTATCTATTCATTTTCTTATTTTTTCTTTCTTGTTTTTCTTAGGGACCAGGGTCTCTCTCTCTCTCTGTCATCCAAGCTGGAGTACAATGGTGCCATCATAGCACATTGCAGCTTCAAACTCCTGGGCTCAGATGATCCTTCCACCTCAGCATCCTGAATAGTTGGGACTTAAGAGGTGTGTGAGACCATGCCCAGATAATTTGTTGATTTATCATTATTATTGTTTTTTGTATTGATGTGATCTTGCTGTGTTGCCCAGGCTTGTCTCTAACTCATGACCTCAAGTGATCGTCTTGCCTTGGGCACCTATTTGTAAATAATAAATAAATGCTCCATGGGGAGAATGAAAAAAAAAAACAAACAAAAAAAAACTAGTCTCTTTTTTCCACTTTTGTCAATTCCTGCTTCTTAAAAATGGGTATTTCTCATGCTTTCACCTTTTTCTTTTGTTTCTTAATATTATAAAATTACATGCTAAAGATGCTAATATTACTAATTTTAGAGTTGTGAATATGACATACTGACTTCCTATTGGGAAAAAGGTAGATTTATGCCCCTCATATTATCTCTCTACCATAAACACACAGATACACACATTTCTTCTACCACATGCAAAACAACTTTATAATAGTTTTGTTTAGATCAACATTAATGTAATTATACAAGTATTATTCAAAGCTGAGTCAGCAAATAAAATAAAATGACATTTTCTTCTCAACACAATTTGCTTATTTTGCCTGAAGGAAATGATTACTTTCGTTTATTTTGTTTTGTTTTCCATTTGCTTAGTTACTTCTAAGTACTTATGATTAATTCATGCCAAAATTCTGCCAGAAAATTACTTTCAATATGTTAACAAATACTCAAATTACCAACCAATCACAAATAAAGGTTCTCAGTAGATCTGATGTAGAAGTGATTCTCTTCTTACTATCGAATCTGGGTTTCTTTTTATTCTTTCTTTTTTCCCTTCTTCCCCCCGCCCCCCTCTCTCTTTCCTGCACTGACTTCCCTATTTTCTGGATGCTGTTTTTGTTTAAATTTTTTATGATGAAATACTTCCAGTAGTTTCTGAGAAAGTGTGAGCAACAAGTGAGTTTTGGAGACCACACATGTCTGAAAATATTTTACCTCAATATTACATTGATAAAGTGGATAGATGCAGAATTCAATGTAGAAAAGAGAAGACTTAAAACTTTAAAATAACAGGACGGGCGCGGTGTTTCACGCCTGTAATCCCAGCACTTTGGGGGGCCGAGGCGGGTGGATTACAAGGTCAGGATATCTAGACCATCCTGGCTAGCACGGTGAAACCCTGTCTCTACTAAAAATACAAAAAAAAAAAAAAAATAGCGGGGGGTGGTTGTGGGCACCTGTAGTCCCAGCTACTAGGGGGGCTGAGGCAGGAGAATGGCATGAACTCCGGAGGCGGAGCTTGCAGTGAGCCGAGATCGCACCACTGCACTCCAGCCTGGGCAACAGAGCAAGACTCCGTGTTCTAGCTTCCAATTTAGCTTTTAGATTAAAATTGCTTTCATTTTAAAATATTTTAAGAATGTCATAATTTGTATATGTTTGAAAACAAAATATTATCAAATTCACATTTTTATTTCATCCAATATTCTAAACACTCTATGGTTAATAAAGTTTTGATAAATTTTCTGTGTTATATTTTGTTGATTTTTTTCCCCATCCATATTATTATTCCAAGCTTTCTGGAATTTCTAGTTTGGATATTAACCTCCCTGAATTATATCTCAAATTTTAAAAATTTATCTCTGATAATTTTTTTATTTCATTTAATTTTTTTCATGCTCAGCTTCCTGTGAGAATTTTCTCAAATTGATATTCTAACTTTATGATTGGATTACTTCATACACAAAGGCAGATACACCCAGACACAAACATTTTTGTTCCCTTCATGTGACTTTTATATTGTATTCGGTTCTTATTTCGTGGATATAATATCTTTTCTTATTGCATATATATGACTTCATTATGTGTTTAAGGCTTTAGTATGTTCTTTTTTCTCTGATTTTCTAATTTATAACTGCTTTTGTTGAAAATTTTGATTTATAACTCCACTTCTGTTTTATCAGAGGTTTCATAAAAATTCCATTTGTAGACATTTAAGGAAATAAAACCTGTCCAAGATATCAATGTAAGCATGCTCAAACTTTGAATGTTGGATTTTATAGTAAGAATTACTCATTTGTTTGATTAGTAGAGCTGAAACTTTCAGTACCCGTTGATTTATATTTTGTATTTGCCATTATACCCACAGAGATATTTTAACATTTTCAAGTGTTTTACAGTATGTATAGATTCAAGTATTTTACAGTATTAAAGACAGATAAAGACAGCAAAATTGGTGTTTCAATTTTATTTTAATTCAAAATTTACTTTAATTATTTTTAGTGTGTTATTGTGGCTCCCTGTAGAAGTTCAGAGTTGTTTTAGTTCAAATACTTTAAAGATCATTTGCAAGGGTACTCTTTATGTATTTACTGAACGTTAACTGTGTGCACATCCTTACTTTTTGACACTGAAAGATGGCCCAAACTTATCTTGTATACTTCCTGAACCCATCTGAGAATTATATTTAATGAAGTCTGGTTCTTTTAATTGGAGAATGGAAACTAAGATCCAGATGCTAGAATTGGAAACTAAGATCCAGATCCTTGTTGGGTTACCAGGGTGTCATTATTTCTAGACCCTCTCAAAATGGCCTCTAGGCCCAGACAAAACAAGGCATAGATACATACACAAGTACAGGTGTGCATACTAGTATGTGCACATACTCATTTCTGTAAATATTTTCATTTGTTACCAATTTTTCTATATAAAATTAAGAACAAACTCATACTAGTGTCTCTGACTCTAATCCACTATTATGTTAATTGTTCTGCCCATCTTTTCTTGCTTATCTGTAACTTCCAACTCACACAGTGAGAAACCTGACTTCTATCACTTGCCATCCATTTGCCTAATTGTTCGACTCCAGTATACATATAACAGTGTTCAAACTCTTAATCCAACCCCTGTAGTAAACTATTTTATTAACCAGAATATTGCAGTTATGTACAGTTCTTTGCCTTTAGTATTACAAATTCTATTAGAGTTACTATTCCCTCAACCATCTTCAGTAAGGTTGTTTCATCTAATAATATATAGTATAGTATACTATACTATATATTTTTTTTTTTTCTTTTCTTTTGAGATAGAGGTCTCACTGTGTTGCCGCAGACTGGAGTACAGTGGCCAGGATCTGGCTCACTGCAACCATCCACTCTGGTTCAAGGAATGTCTGCTGCTTCGCCTTCCCAAGTTGCTGGGGGATTATAGGTGCCTGCCACCATGCCGCAGCTAATTTTTCCATATTTTTTAGTAAGAGACGGGGTTTCACATGTTGGCTAGGCTGGCCTCGAAACTCCTGACCTCAAGTGATCTTGCCCACCCGTCAGCCTCCCAAAGTGCCGGGATTACAGACCTTGAGCACCGCGCCCCAGCAACCAGTTTCAATATGTTTGAAACACAGTCATATTTTTTTGTCACATTCTTCATGCACAATGAATCATTAACAGACCTCCTAAAGATATTTTACACATTTGCATTCATTAAGGGTTCAATATTTTTTGGCCATATAAGATCAATGGATTTTAACTAATACAATGTCAATGTATCCTGCCGCTAATAGGATGATGCTTGTTTCCCTGAACCGTCATTTGTCAATATTATGACCTACGGCTGTTGGAAGGTTAGGCCTAATTGGAAGGTGCGGTTCATAGGTGGCAGTCTTTATGAATAACTTAATCCCTCCCTGGGGGCCTTGAGTGAGCTCTTGAGTTGCTAGTTTATCGCTATGAGTAGCTGGTGGTAAAATTAGTCTGGCTCCGCCCTGTTCTCTACATGCTTCCTCTGTTGCCATGACTCTGGACACACTGGCTCCCCTGTTTTGCTGCCATGAATGAAAGCAGCCTGAACTGTCTTACCAGATGCCATGTCTTCAAGCAGCCCAAATAAATCTCTTTCTTCTTTACAATTACCCTCAACCTAAGGTTATCCTTTAAATAGGAACAAAAAAAAAAAAAAAAAAAAAAAATCCCTTGTGCTTCACCTATCCAATCCTGCCTGACCAACAACCCAAACCCCTGGCAACCACTGCTCATTTTATACTCACTACTGTTTTGTTTTTCCAGAATTTCTATTACTGAAACAATACCGTATGTAACCTTTCAGACTGCTTCCTTATACTTAGCAATCTGCATTCAACAATATTCATGTTGTTTCCTTGTTTGGTAACTCAGCCTTTTTGATGTGTAATAGCATTTAATTGTATGGTTGTACTGCAGTTAGTGTATCAATTTGTTTGTAGAAGGATATCTTGGTTGACTCCAGGTTTCAGTAATATGAATAAAATTTCTATAAACATTTGAATTTTTGTGCTGACATCAGCTTTCAGAATCGTTAAGTCAATATGCAGGAGCATGAATGTTGGATAATATGGTAGATAACGTTTAGCTTTTCAAGAAACTGTAAAGCTGTTTCCAAAGTGGCTGTACAATTTTGCCACCCACCAGCAATGAATAAGTGTTGCTATAGCTCCACATTCTCAGTAATATTTAGTATTGGCAGTTTTTTTTCATGTTTACTATTCTAACAGGTGTGTAGGGTTTCACCTTGTTGTTTTGATTTTCATTGCTCTAATTACAAGCAAACTAAAGAATCTTTTCTTATGCCTATTTTCCATCTTTATATTTTTTTGTAAAGGTTCAATTCACTTATTTGTCCATTTAAAAAATTTATTGTTTGTCTTCTTGTTGAATTTTAAAAGTTATTTTTGTATGTTGAATCCACATTTTTCAACATATACGTGTTTTGCGAATATATTCTCCCAATGTATGGTATGTCTATTTATTCTCTTAACAGTATATTTCATGGAGCAGAAGTTTTCAATCTTAAAAAAGTACAACTTGTCCAGTTTTAATGTGTCATGCTTTGAATGTAATATCTAAAGACCCATTGCCAAACTCAAGATCTCATAACTTTTCTCCTATCTTTTCTTCCTTAATTTTTATAGATTTGAATTTTACATTTAAATTTATTATCCATTTTGTGTTAATTTTAGGGATAGCTGTAAGGTCTGTGTTTAATTTCTTTTTCTGTAACTACTTCTTGAAAGGACAATTATTTCTCCATGGATCATTTTTGTGTTTTTGTCTAAAAGCAGTTGATCGTATGTGTGTGAGTCTATTTCTGGGTTATTTTGTTCCAGGGATATACTTGTCTGTTCTCACGCTGGTACATCACTATTTAAATTACTGTAGTTTTATCATTAAGTCTGGACATCAGGAAATGCCTATCCTTCAGTTTTGTTAATCGGCATTTTGTTGGCAATCTGGGTCATTTATCTTTCCACATAAACTTTAGAATCAGTTCATTGATAGTCACAAAATAGGTTGCTAGTATTTTTATTAGATTTTCTTGAATCTATAAATCAAGTTGGAATGAATTAGTATCTTAGCAACATTAAGTTTTCCATTCAATGAACAAAAATAGCCAATTATTTCTTAGGTCTTTGATATATTTCTTCAGTTTTATAGTTTACATATACATTCTGTACACATTTTATTAGACTTATAATTAAGCATTTTTGGTACTATTGAAAATGATTGTGTGCTTTAATTTTAAATTCCAATTTTCATTACTGTTACATAGGAAACCAATTAACTTTTTAATATAACTCTTGTAATATAAGTTAACATCTATGTGCTCCTACTTTGTATGCATCCCATGGATCTGATTTAGGCAAAATGATTTGGGGTGTGATTCTTTGTATTTGTCTGTGTCTCCATTTGGGGGTTACAGTTTACCTTGTAACGTCAATTTTCTGAAGGACTCAACTAAAATAATTGGTTTTCAGTGTCAGCTTTTTTTTTTTCTTCTTTGGTCATGGCAGAAGTGAAAGTTTCAAGATTATTACATTTATCTCCCTCTCAAGTTTCCTTATTACTTGTAATCTACATGAATCTATATCTAGTTTCTTTATACATTTTGTTCATGTATAGTTCAATATTGTTGACAATCTCTGTATTATAATTGATGTGTTGAGTCCACATTTAAAGTAATGTTTAAAATAGTTTAATTAATACTTATTTTTAAAAATGTTTTCTATTTGTTACACTTGTCATTTACTTGTTCATTTCCCCTCCTTTTCTACCTTTTCTGATTTTCATTGGGCGTTTTATATGATTAAATGTATTTATATCCTAGCATCTCCATTAGACTTATTTTAAATATTTAGATTTTGTAAAATACAAATGATATAAGTCCACCTTCAAATAACACTATATTACTTTATGTATAACCACTAGTACCTTGTTACATATTATTTCCAATTCTACCTTTGCTTCTCTTATGAAAAGATTTTCAGTCATTTTCCATGTCCTTGTGCAATAATCACCCAATGTATTTTCACTGTTATTGTCTTCAACAGTTATCTTTTAATTAGGGCTTTTTTTTTTAAAGCTTAACTTCACCCTCATTTATACCTCCTCTGACGCTTTTTCTTTTTTCACAGCAATCCTAGTTTTGAATCTATATAATTTATCTTGTCTCTGAAGAATTTTTTTTTAAAGTTCCTTGCCATCAAGGTGTATTTGCAATAGATGCCCACAGTTTGTGTTTTCTAAAAAAGAATTCATTTCTCTTTTACTTTTGAAGGCTAATTTCAGCGGATAAAGAATTTTTTTTGTCCCTCAGTTTGTTTTTTTCCCCCCAATATTTAAAATGTCATTCCACTATCTTTTTGCTTGTATGGTTTCTCATGAGAAGTCTGCTGTAATTCTTATATAGCTAAGGTGTTTCCTGCTCAACTCCTTCCACAGTCTCTTTGAAGATATTTTCTTTGTGTTAGTTTGTCTGCAGATTGAATATAATATGCCCAGGTGTTTTGGTTTTGTCTTATTTTATTTTCATATTTGGTTCCTTATTTTTTATATCTGTTATGTATTTTTAATTGGGAAAAATTTGCAGCTATTATTAACTCAAATAGTTCTGCAGCTTTGTTCTGTCTTCTGTGTTCTTTAGATATCACCAATATTAATGTATGATACTGAGAGGTGAAGCCAGCTGGGCTTCTGGGTCAGGTAGGGACTTGGAGAACTTTTCTGTCTAGCTAAAGGTTTGTAAATGCACCAATCAGCACTCTGTCAGAACAAACCAATCAGCACTCTGTAAAATGGGCCAATCAGCACTCTGTAAAATGAGCCAATCAGCACTCTGTAAAATGGGCCAATCAGCAGGATGTGGTGGGGCCAAATAAGAGAATAAAAGGCCACCCCAGCCAACAGCAGCAACCTGCTGGGCTTCCTTTCCACTCTGTGGAAACTGTGTTCTTTTGCTCTTAGCAATAAATCTTGCTGCTGCTCACTCCTTGGGTCTGTGCTGCCTTTGTGAGTTGTAACATTCACGAAGAAGGTCTGCAGCTTCACTCCTGAAGCCAGCGAGACCACGAACCCACCAGAAGGAAGAAACTCTGGACACATCTGAACAACTGAAGGAACAAATTCCGGACATACCGTATTTAAGAACTGTAACACTCACTGCGAGGGTCAGCGGCTTCATTTTTGAAGTCAGAGAGACCATGGACCCACCAATTCTGGACACAGTATCTTTGAAAATTGTCTCAAAGTTTGGGCATATTTTCTTTCAACAAATTTCCTCTCTGCATTTCAATTTTTGAGCATTCTATTGATCTATCTTTAAACTCAATGTTGCCTTTTCTTCTGCTGTGTGCAGTCTTTTGATGACACTGTTAATGCTAGGCTTCATTTAAGTTGTAGTATTTTTTAAATATTCTTTAGTTCTGTTAGAATTTTTTTATTTCTAGCTTTTTCTTTAGAATCTTTCTTTGAGTTTCTATTGTTCTGCTAATGTAATCTATTTTTCTTACATGTTATCTATTTTTTCATTGGAGCAATGAAAATATTAATAATAATTATTTTAAATTCCCTAATAACTTCAATATCTGTGTCATATCTGAGTCTGGTATTGATGATTGCTCTGTTACTTCAGATTGCATTTTTCTTGCCTTTTAGCATGGCTTATGATTTTTGTTGAAAATCAGAAATATTATGTTGAGTAATAACATCTGTGACAAGTACACCTTTAGTGTGAGGGTTTATGTAAATCTGAATAGGAGTTATGCTGTGTTTAATATTTTCTGTAACTGTAGCTACCAGACGCTTTTTTCTAATGTCCTTGTTTTTGTCTTCACTTTTGACTTTCTACTTCCCTAAGTACTCTCCTCAGAAAAAAAATTGCCCCTTTTTCCTCTTTCAGATGCAATCTACTGTAATTACACTAAAGTACCTGTTGGTTTGATGTTAAGATGTGAAGATGAGGAAGCAGTCTAAATCTAATGATTAAATCTCAGTCTTTTAGTAATCTTGTGTCTCTAAACTGTGACATTCACAAGTGTCTCCCCAGTGCTGTAATTTTTTTCCCCTCCTATGTGAGACAGAAATGTTAGGAGGTACTAAAGTGTGAAGAAATGTCTTCCTGCAACTAAAGACACATTCTGATAAAGTATTTTCCTCTGGAGAGTAGGTCTTTTTAATAGATAACGTTCTGAACATATTTAACAATGCTTAATTTCCAGTCTCCTTGCCAGTCAGCCAGTGGATATTTCTTAGCTTTATAATATGAGAACTGGTGGGATTCCATAAGGTAACCGAAAAATATGTGTTGTCACCCATATACTAGAGACCTTGGAGTTTCTTACTTTCTTTTCGGTCTACATTTAAGCTCTAGCAATTTATTATAATGACCATTTTAGTATTCCTACAAATCTGTGGCTCCAGTAACTTCTACCCCAGGGAATCAAATCATGGCTGAGACCCTCTGGATTTCTTATCTCCATGTTTTCAGGGTGGTGATTTGCCCTTCAAATTCAGTTTACTAATGGTCAAAAAAAATCACTGATTTTTAGTTTACTCATTGGTTTATTTTTTTCTAAAAATGGGAGAGATTTTCAACGTTTCCTATGTCACATTTGAAAAAGGTGGTTTCTTTTGATATATTATTTGATTGTTTATGTGCTTTATTCTGGAATTATACATATATTTCAGTCTTTGATCTATAAATCAATTCTCTAATTTGTCTGATTTGCCATTAAAGTATACCTTTTATCTTAATTTTATCTTTTTTCCCAGTTGTAATATTTCTATTGTATTCCTTGCTAAGTTTTTATTTTTTTGCTAAAATATTTCATCTTGTCACGTAAAATTTTTTAACATAACACATTTATTTAAAATATATATATACACATATTAGCTCTAATATCTGAATAACTTTTGCTGTCATTACTATTGCTATTTTGTTTCTTGTAAATTCTTGTCATTTTTGCATAATTTAACTGAATGCCAGAGATTGAATTAAAAAAAAGCATGATTTGAAATACTTAATCCTGTTACCTTTCTTCAGAAATAATACATTTTTGCTTTCCAGGGGCAGATTAATTAGGCACAGATAACCTTTACTCAAATGACTGGAAGATCTACTTCAGTCTTGGTGATCTCTAGATTATTGACAATTTCCATTATTACTAAGGCCTATTCCTTTCTGTTCCCTAGCAGTCATGCTTGACTTCTTTGTCAGACATTGAACTTCAATGCTTTGGCCACTGTTTATGTGACTATAAAAAGCTCTGCCAAATGTTTTGCCTCTCAGCACCTATTTTAAAATTGAAAAAATGTTTCAAAAGGCAAAACTTATCCAGGCTTCTACTTTTTGCATGATCTTTGTCCTTCACATCCTCGATTAGCTATAACTCAATGACTTTTATATGTCTGGCCTTCCAAATACAGGTTTTTTACTTGTCTTCATTGGGATAGTTGTTTTCAGTTAAGCCGTTCCTCCATTGCTGGAAGCAGAAACCCTGTAGTAATTATTCATACAAATTGCATGTTTAATTGCTTTACTCATTAAAAATACACAATATTAAAATCATTGGGTGCAAATTTGTAAAATGTAGCCAAATAATGAATATTAAAGAGGGAATTTATAAAACATAAATATCAATGAAGAATAAACTTTGTTTAAAATATATATTAAAATGTTTGTAAACTTTGTTAACAAGACCTGTCTTATTGATGTGAATCTATATACAACTAGAATATCATTATTTTTAGAGCGGCACAAAATGTTTCCTGAAGGCTTTGGATACAGGTTTTGAAAGTGCCTCACTTTTTTCTTCTTGTATGCTCTCATTTTTCTAGGACATTATCATTTGTTTCAGAGGTATTATATTCCTTCTTATGAATTTCTCCTGAAAGTAATAATTCCAAGAAATATTGGGAATATCTATCTGAAGTGTTCAACAATGAGGAAAATTAGATCTTAATGTAAATGTTTGTATGGTATGTTTTTTATATTCAATGAAAATTATATAATTTAAGACACTAGGCCTGCAGCAATATATCCTGAAGAATATAATCTAATCTCTAATTTTCAATCAGTGTAAATGATGATAATTATAATGTGAATGATACAACAAACACTCGTACAAATGAGAATGGTCTTAATAACATTTAAAGACTTATGTTCTCCCCACTTTCTAATGATGATGTACATTTGCTTTTTGACAGCCTGGTAGATGCTTTCTTGGATAATGTTTATATATTAAGCTGTAAAATAAGTGTATATGCCTTGTTAGACCTCTCCTGTAGTGTTATGTGAAGTTTTGTTATATATAGAAAATATTGACCATAGCATTTATTTCTGTCATTTCCTCTATTTTCTTTTTGTTAAACCTACCCCTGCTCCAACAGCTCTTTGTCTGCTATTTTCCATGACATTAATTTGTATTTTGTTTTCTAGCATAGCATAAATTAGAATTATTCATGTCTCTTCTCTTTGGACCATCCAACTGATGAAAGTCTTCATTTTAAATAATTGATATCAAAATAACACCTCAGAAGAATTTTCATGATGTCACATGTACCTTTTTTCTAATCTTTAGTAATTTCTACTTGTTATAAAAAGTTAACTGTTTTTTATTCATATCTATGTACATAACTTTTGTCATCTTGTACCCATTTAAATTTATACATTAAACCAAAAATAAACCTTGTTTTTTCTGCCCCTTTTGTCAGTCTTCCTCCTGTCTTAACTACAGTTCACTGTGAAAATAGCAATATGAATCATCAGAATACTTTAAAATATATAGCCAATATAATTCTAAAGTATATTTTACTTAATTTATAAAAAAATCACGGATATAATAAATCAAAACAGCACTGTGAAAATAAAATCAATGAGCTAAATAAACTGAAAAGGGAGAAGGTGAATAAAATGTAAATTTACTTGAACATCTATGATGATAAAGAAAGTCTGAGAACTTAACACTGAGTTTCTTTGAAGAGAAGAAGAAAATAAAATGCCATGAAGTTTTATTATCTAATAAAAGAAGCATACTATTTTAAACCATGGGCTTTTTTTGCTTACAGCTCTAAATTCTGAAAAGAATATGATGAGTTGCTTTTGTCTTGGAGGTTTTAAAGCATATATAAAAATGATTTATTTCAGTTGTCTTGAAGTTTTATGTACATTGATTGCAATTCTTATGAAAATCTTCAATAAAACTTAAATGCAAAATTGTATCCTAATCCTTTATGGGTAATAATGGGAATTATAAGCTGATATATACTATCTAGGAGTGTAGCTTTATGGTATTAATAATGAGAGATGATACTCAACTCATGTCAAAGTACTGATTTATAACTCTTTCTGTTAGTTTGATAGTGAAATTCATGTTAGATAATTCAAAACGGAAATACCAAAAGAGTCTTGATGGACAGATATTGTTTCTTTACGTGAAAGAAGATACATGGTAAATATATGGGAAGATGCCATTTTATAAATGTACAACTTAGGAATATTGTATCAGCTGTCATTTTATAATAGAAAGTAGAACCCCTACACAAAACGTGAATTGCAGTAATACATGTAGACAAAACAACTTTTTTTTCTTAAAAGTTACTCTGGGGTATATTATGCTTTACTATATAGCCAAAATGTTCCAAATTTTTCATTAAATTTTGTACATTATATCATGGGTTCTTGCAGGCTTTTGGTATATCAGGCAGTCCTAACTTTTATGAATTACCCCCCCCCACCCAAATACAACTGGCAGAAAACCAAGCTGATTTTAAAAGAAGGGAACTTCTATATTTCTGTGAATAATAATTCCGTAAATTCTTCAGGAGGGACTGTGTAGTGCTGTAATTATTCAGCAATTTCTGTTCTGTTTCCTTCAATAGAAGGCTTTTGGATTTGAGTTTAGAGTTCAGGAGAAATTCCCCAAGTAACCACAGAGAAAGAAACAGGAACGATTTGGGCAGTCAGAGGAGAAATGCCTGAGTGTAGAAATCTGATAAATGCCAGTAAGAAATTTCACCCAATTTAGCCTTAGAGGCTCTGGCTACAATTTTGAAGACTAAGATGTATCTAACAGCAGAACTGAGAGGCTGTTCTAGGTTGATTAACAATGTTAGAGATAGTAAAATGTAGTTACATGAAAGGAGCTGAGGTTAATTTGAAGTAGGAGAGAAACCTGAACAAGCTAATTAAAGGACGGTTAAAATTTGCAGTTAGGCATTGGCAGAGGCTTCTCATTAAAACAAACAAACATAAAGGGCAAGGTGAGGTCGTGAGTAGAAAATTAAATTGGACAGATTATAGAAGATTTTTTCAAGCTGAGGTCAGAAACTGAGACTGGGAGACAAAGTTGAGGAAATTGCATGACATTTGCAGTCCACTCTTCAAATTATTGCAACCATTTATCTTGCACCAGGGAGAGGTTCCCCAAACATCGCTAACTTCGATGTTGGACTGCCAAGGGTCATGTTTCTTTGCTATTTCTCAGTCTTTTTGTTTGTCTCTGGCAACACTGGCTTCTGAGCTGAGAAGAAATACTTATCTAGGTTTGGTTAAAAGTATTAGTTTTTCAAAGTTTTAACTTTAGATTCTTGCTTAAGGGTCTGTAAGTGTGGCAAATGAGGGTGGGTGGATTTTTCTGGCATTAGTTGTCAGTTCCAAGCCAAACCCACTTGATCTCTGATACATTTGATCTCTTTTGCTCATTTATCAATAACAATCAAATCTGTTTTCTATTTGAGATTGATTTTAACCAGATTATTATATGAATAAAGATAATCACTGTTATGATGTTTATGTCAACACAGCAGCATCCAGGTGCTCCATAGGGGAAGCATCTTTAGGAGAATGTTATTTTAGCTTCTGCCCTCCTCTGTTAACCATTTTTACTATTAAGTAGTGAAAAACCCTGTAGTAAGCCTTTTTTCTCTATATTCTGTCCATAGACCTTAGTAAAATTATTAAAATTTTTGCCTAGGAATTCAAAGTAAGATGACTTTATTAATCTGTTCTCACACTGCTAATAAAGACAAATGCAAGATGGGGTAATTTATAAATGTAAGGGGTTTAATGGACTCACAGTTCCACATGGCTGGAAGGCATCACAATCATGGTGGAAGGCCAAGGAGGAGCAAATGCATGTCTTACATGGCGGCAGGCAAGAGAGCGTGTGCAGGGGAACTGCCCTTTATAAAACCATCAGATCTCATGAGACGTATTCACTCTTATGAAAATAACGTGGGATAAAACCACCACCATCATTCAATTGCCTCCCACTGGGTCGTTCCCATGACATGTGAGGATTATGAGAGCAACAATTCAAGATGAGATGTGGGTGGGGAGGGGGAACCAAACCATATCATTCTGCCCCTTGTCCATCCCAAATCTCATGTCCTCACATTTCAAAACCCATCATGCCTTCCCAACAACCCCCCAAAGTCATAACTCATTTCAGCATTAACTCAAAAGTCCAAGTCCAAAGTCTCATCTGAGACAAGGCAAGTCCCTTCCATCTATGAGACTATAAAGTCAATAGCAAGTTAGTTACTTCCTAGATACAATGGGGGTACAGACATTGGGTAAATACACCCATTCCAAATGGGAGAAACTGGCCAAAATAAAGGGGCTACAGACCCCATGCAAGTCCAAAATCCAGCAGGGCAGTCATTAAACCTTAAAGTTCCAAAATAATCTCCTTTGACTCCATGTCTCACATGCAGGTCATGCTAATGCAAGAGGTGGGCTCCATGCCTTGGGCAGATCCACCCCTGTGGCTCTTCAGGTTACAGCCCCACTCCTGGGTGCTTTCACAGACTGGCACTGAGATCAGATCTCGTGAGACATATTCATTATCACAAGAACAGCATGGGAAAAAACCCACCCACATGATTCAGTTATCTCCCACTTGGTTCCTCCCAGGACATGTGGGGATTATGGGAGCTATAATTCAATATGAGATTTAGGTTGGGAAACAGCCAAGCCATGTCAATGACACAATCAGACTGATAACTGTTGCTTTTCCAATGGGAAGATTGCTTAAAATTAATATTTTATTTTGTAATCATTAAATATTTATTTAAAGAAGAAATACAGTCATATGCTAGAGTTCTAATTACATCTATCTTGGTTATGTTCCTCTTGATTTTAAAAAATCATAATGGAAAATATAGAAGATAAAATTATTTTAAAGTCATAGTTTTAAAATAAACTAGAAATGACAAACGCCTTAATTTTGTTATTTATGGCTTTCAGTTAGGATTTGAAATTTTTGGTATTATATCTTTAACTCAGAAGATTGTCACTTGTTAAGCTATATTTCGAGTTCCTGGATACTGGATTTTGACTTTTGGTCTCCTCTTGCATATATGAAACTAAGTAGCTTCAGTATATTTTCATTGGTTGTATAAATGACATCAGTTGTATATTATTCTCACTCTGCTTTCTCTTCTTGTTAGTTTTGACTGCCCTTTCTGTGTTACATATCCCTAGAAGAGTAAGAGATACCACACAATCCCATGCAGAAGTAAGAAACTTCTCTTTCTTAGACACTGATACACTTCAAAATAAAACACAAGATCGGTATCACCATTATACTTAAAATACTCCAAGCTCCAAGACTTTGCTATTGTGAATAGTGCCACAATAAACATACATGTGCATGTGTCTTTATAGTAGCATGATTTATAATCCACTGGGTATATACCCAGCAATGGGATTGCTGGGTCAAATGGTATTTCCAGTTCTAGATCCTTGAGGAATCGCCACACTGTCTTCCACAATGGTTGAAATAATTTACACTTCCACTAACACTGTAAAAGTGTTCCTGTTTCTCCACATCCTGTTTCATCCAGCATCCATTGTTTCCTGACTCTTTAACCCAAATGTCCACCAATAATAGACTGGATAAAGAAAATGTGTCTCATATATACACAGAATACTATGCAGCCATAAAAAAGGATGAGTTCATGTCCTTTGCAGGGATATGGATGAAGCTGGAAACCATTATTCACAGCAAACCATCACAGGGACAGAAAACCAAACACTGCATGTTCTCGCTCATAAGTGGAAGTTGAACAATGAGAACACATGGACACAGGGAGGGGAACAGGGAGGGGAACATCACATACTGGGGTCTGTCAAGGGGTGGAGGGCTGGGGGAAGGATAGCATTAGGAGAAATGCCTAATGTAAATGACAAGTTGATTCGTACAGCAAACCAACATGGCACAAGTAACAAACCTGCACGTTTTGCACATGTACCCCAGAACTTAAAGTATAATAAAAAAATTAAAATTAAAATTGAGAACTTCAAAAAATAAATAAAATAAAATAAAATATTCTAGGCAATTACCATTTTACAGAATACAGATTTTAATATTCTTTTTCATTTACATCAATGATTATGCTTATTCTTGTTCATCAGTACAGAAAAATATGTTGACAATGGGGCAAAATTATTGTAATGCTAATGTTTCTGCATTTATAAATATATCAACAATATCTACCAACCCTCATTTGTTGTATTGTGCTGATAATTATAAAGATATTGATAATATTCTAGCATACTGTCAGTAGAACAGAAAATTGCACTTTTCTCCTAGATATTTTTAGAAACACTGCATGTTCTGTTTTACCATCAATAACTGTATAATTGATAAATTCCTGCATTTTTTACTTATTTTTAATGTGAAGTGACCTTTGGCATTGATTTCCAATTGCTCTGGAGCTTGCTATGAAAATCACTAAAAGAATTAATGACTTCTCATAGCTTTTACCAAGTAGGGTGTTGCTGTCTGTTTAGATTTTTTCAAGATGATTAAAACAAATTATGGTCTGACAAAAGATAATGAAGAAAACAAAATGAAATAATAGATTACTTTAAAAGTCAACAGTTTCCCATTTGATTAGTATATCAGATCATAAGGAACAAGCATCTGCTCTAAAATATTGTAGATATTTATTTAAATTTCATCAATTTACATGGAATATTTTACATGATAAACTTTGAGTAATGATGAATATAGCCTATAATCATATATTACTATTTTATTTAGAACACTTTAATATATTTTTTCGCATTGCATCTTCTATTTCAGACATCATTGACATCCCAACATAACAAATGAGGCTATGCCACCTGAGTCACTTATTTTTTTTATTTGAGCAACCAAAACATATATTTTAAAAAGCACATTTTAAAACTCTTCAAATTTGCAGTGCCATGTGAAACTAAATGTATAGCTACAGCATTCTCAGATTTTTTAAATTAATCTTGTAATTATTTACTGTTTTACAGTAGCATACCCAATAGTTCTATAATTTCTTATTCTAATAATCTTTTATTACTCTTTTAAAAAATAACACACAAACTTTCACATTACTTTTTCAATTTATGCTGAATTTATTTCCTGAAACTTTCTATTGTATTTTTTCTGTAACTAAAAGCCTTCTTTCTTTTGTTTGTTTCCTATGGATATCTCCTTCTTGATGGGTTTTGTATTTTCTTTTTCTTTTCTTTCTTTCTTTCTTTCTTTCTTTCTTTCTTTCTTTCTTTCTTCTCTCTCTCTTTCTTTTCTTTCTTTCTCTTTCTTTCTTTCTTTCTTTCTTTCTTTCTTTCTTTCTTTCTTTCTTTCTGTCTCTCTCTCTTTCTTTCTTTCTTTCTTTCTTCTCTCTCTCTTTCTCTCTTTTCTTTCTTTCTCTCTCTTTCTTTCTTTCTTTCTTTCTTTCTTTCTTTCTTTCTTTCTTTCTTTCTTTTTCTTTCTTTCTTTTCTTTCTTTCTTTCTTTTCTTTTCTTTCTTTCTTTTCAGTGTCTTACTCTGTTGCCTAGGCTGGAGTGCAGTGATGTGATCTCAGCTCACTGCAGCCTCCACCTCATGGGTTCAAGTGATTTTCATACCTCAGCCTCCCAAATAGCTGGGACTACTGGCACGTGCCACCATGCTCTGCTAATTTTTATATTTTTAGTAAAGACACAATTTTACCATGTTGGCCAGGCTGGTCACGAACTCCTAACCTCAGGTGATCCACCTGCCTCAGCTTTCCAATGTGTTGTGATTACAGGTGTTAACCACCACGCCCAGCCAAGTTTTCTATTTTCCATTTCTTAACTTTTTTAAAAAAAATTTTTGACAGAGTTTCATTCTTGTTGCCCAGGCTGGGGTGCAATGGCATGATCTTGGCTCACTGCAACCTCTGCCTCCTAGGTTCAAGGGTTTCTCCTGCTTCAGCCTCCTGAGTAATAGTTGGGGTTACAGGTGCCTGCCAACACACCCAGCTAATTTTTTTTTTTAGTGGAGATGGGGGTTTCATCGTGCTGGCCAGACTGGTCTCAAACTCCTGACCTCAGGTGTTCCACTCGCCTTAGCCTCCCAAAGTGCTTGGATTACAGGCGTGAGTCACAGTGCCCAACCTAATTTGGGTTTCTTTAAAAAGATCTCAAGCATCTAATCATGAAATATCTTTAAAATACTTGTTTCCTGTTTATAAATGTTCTTATTACACTTTTAAAAATCAACTTATATGATAGTAGTTTATTTTTTGCAAATTTAGTATGCAATAAATTTTGGTATTTCCGTAGATGGTATGACACGCTAAAACCTTTAAACATGCTAATATCTAATTTTAAAATGTGGTGTTCTAGATTATTATAATCTTCCAAAAATTTTTGAACATATACTTATGATTTTATCTGGTGACTGTCCTCACTGAGCAACATAAAAGAACAAGAGGTCAGAAATTCTTGATATTTTTACTTAGTTCAGTACAATTATGGTAAAGTAATTAAGATATAAAAATAACTTTCAAGTTAATTACTGCTTATTTCAAAGGAATATTAATAAACACAAGGTAACTGACATTATTAAATTTATTCAAAATTTATGTACTGTTATAAAGTAAAATGTATATTTAATATTTATAAATACATTAAAGTGCTTTAAATGTTAAAGTTTAAACTCAAACTTCCATTTTATTATAATTTCCATCTGGTCACTTCTCAAGTATTTTTTTTAATTCTAAATTTTGAAGTATTTATGAGCAAATAAAGGGAGAAAAAAAAGATATGTTGGCATCCAGGCTTTGTTATTTGATTTATAAAGCACAGGCAGAGTAAATTTAGTATAATTATTAAGGGTCTTAATATTCTCAGAAAGGAAAGTGAGCATTGGCTTCAACTTAAAGTCAGCAGCTGCTTTATCTCTGAACAAGAGCGTGAGCCTGTTCTTTGAATGTTTTAAACCAGGCATTAACTTCTCATCTCTAGCTATGAAAATCCTAGATGGCATCTTCATCCAATAGAAGGCTGTTTATTCTACACCCAAAGTCTGTTGCTTGTTGTAACTATCTTCACCAGTTTCTTAGCTAGATACTCCAGATAACTTGCTAGAGTTTCTCTATCAATACCTGGTGCTTCACTTTACAATTTTATGTTATGGAGGTGGCTTCTTTCCTTAAATCTTATGAACCAACCTCTGCTTGCCTAAAACTTTTCTTCTCCAGCTTCCTCAACTCTCTCAGCCTCCATGGAAATAAAGAGACTTAAGGCCTTGTTCTGGATTAAGCTTTAGCTTAAGAAGATGTGGCTGGGTTGATATTCTATTCAGATCATTCAAACTTTCTTCATATCAGCAATAAAGCTGTTTTGTTTTTTATCATTTGTATGTTCATTAGAGTAGCATTTTTAATTTCCTTCCTTTTAATTGAATTTGTTAAAAGAACACAATATCTGTAAAGTGCCATATAGCAATGTATGCCTTTAATCATTTTAAGTTTATCATTTTTCAATTGACAGTTGATGATGATTTGATTATACAGAATGTGTCAAAGAGTTCATAATTTGTTGATCTAACAATATAGAGATACAAGAATAATTGACTGTTTAAACAAGGCCTTTCTGTTTATTAATGTATGCATGCTGTACAAGTCTACTTAAATAATATCTAAAACTGACTTTCCTGAATAATCAACACCACACTTGCTTTATAAGGCACACTACAAAACACAACATTCTTTGAAAGATAAATGCTTGTGAATATCTGACTGATCTCTTTTCTACCAAATGCATGTGTATTTTATTCAACAGTTTGGTTTTATGCTTAATTAGTTGTGTTTGTTTTTAAGCTATTTGTGTCAGTTACTCTGTTTATGTAATTACATGAGATATGTTATGTATATCATCTATAATTATATATTTATATATTTACATATTATTTATTAATAAACATGATACTATTATATGTAACATATAATAGTATGTTATATATGTCTCCACATATGTAACAATTATGTCTCTACATAATATAACAGCAGTACAATAACATTATGTGTCCACATAATACAAAATGAATATATTATTACATATACATTTTAAAAACAAAGCATGTAAGTGGAGAAATAAATATGAATATCATGTTAATGAAAGCGGGTTGTCATATTTCTGAAAATGTGAACTAAGGCAAGGTTACACTTTTCTGAAGCAAGATGAGAGTATATTCTCAATCTTTTTATTTCTACTCCAAACTTTGTCCCACCCAATTGCTCTGCTACTCACTTATTGTAAGTGAGAGTGGAGCTGGCAGATCTACTTGTTTTTCATGCATTGCCTGTTGGAATAAGTTTCCAAACTTTTGATCTTTTGGTTGTTCTCAAAGCTTTTCTCATCGTAATTCTGTCGCTATTTTGCTAAAAGATATCCTGTGTACTCAATCTGTATATTTTATGGTATTTGTCTAGTAGGAGGTGAATCATTCTGTTTTATGTAAAACACAGATCTACATATTTGTATATATGTGTAGATGTGTGTGTATATCTGTCTTAATTCATTTTATATTGCTAAAATAAAATATATCAGGCTGGTAATTTATAATGAATTGAAGTTTATTGGCTGTTCTGAAAGCTGGAGAATTCCAAGATTCAGGCACTGAGATCTGCTGAGGGCCTTTCTGTTGCATTATCCCATGCCATAAGAGCCAAGAGAGAGTAAGAGAAAGCAAGAGATCTAATTCCAAGCTCTTTAGGAACTGGCTTTAATCCATTCATGAAAGCAGAACCCTCATGATCTAATCATCTCTCTTTAGGCTTCAGCTCCCAACACTTTTGCATTTGGAATTAAGTTTCCAAAGCACATTTATCCGAGGACACACTTAAACAAAACAATACGTGTGTAGGTATAATCTATCTATGTATTAATGCTGTTTTATATAAAAAAACAGTTTGTCAATTCATGATCTAGATAGTAATAGATACAATGAATATTGAAAAGGAAAATAGTTGTGATTTGCTAAAATTAAAAAAAAAAAAAAACATTGCCTCATTTCAAGGTGAAGACGTACTTTACCTTTGGTCAAGTCTAGAGTTTAAATCTCACATATTATTGCAAATCAATATGGTGATTTAGTTGAACACTTTAAATGTAATTTTATATACATTTTATGTACTTTCTATAAAACAGATTTTTGCTAGGTGTTTGGGTTACAGGTAAATCGTACATGGCTTAAGATGCTTTAAGATTTAATATTTAATCTTAATTTAATGCTTTAAGATTTAAAAAGATAAATGGTCTATGCAGTTGTTAAATTTATAATCAGCAAGTTGAGTTTACCGCATTTTCTATTAAAAAGAAAAACAAAAACAAACAAACAAAAACTTTGTTAACCTGTATCTCTTTGGTTAGTTTTATTACAGAAGTGATAATATTTTAAGAGTTTTTAAAATTTTAACAGCTCAGAAAAAAGCTAAGGTAGATTTCATATAACAAGTTGTATCCCCTAACTTGTATTTACAGTAGCATATGTATTATCATCAACCTTAAGTAAATAATCATACAATACCAACATTGTCACTTGGTTAACATATACAATTTAATATTTTATTTTATAACAGTAAACAATGTAGAGGTTAAAGAAATTTGACTAGGTGTTCAGTGACGTGTTTAATAAACCAAAAAAGCTAATACCAGATCATATAGTCTAATGTGTTATTATTTTGTTGTAATTGTTAAACTGCAAGCTTCTGGCCAAAGTGGTTAACACTGAGCTAACAATACATTGCAGCAAATTCTGAATTAATAAGATAGTGTCTTTCTTTGTATAACCTTTTAAGCCTATTTGACTAATCATCTCTTTACAATTCTTTGTGTTGTGACACCTTCATTGATGATTTTATATTATAGTGCTTGATTTATTATTAGCTTAAGCTTTTCAAATAAAAGGAGACCCTGTTGAAAGATGATATATGTGTTAAACTAAATAAAGCTTTTACCGAAAAAGCATTAGAAATTTATAGAGCATTCGAACCAAATTATTTTGAGTATAGACTTGCTTTTGCATTAAAGTCTTTAAAACAAAAACGCTTTCTTTTTTCTTATAAAGACATGTTTCAACCATGTCAGTTAAATAATTTTCCATTACACTGTTTTATAATACACATTTTAATTTTGTGTGATTAAACTAGTATTTCAAAGAAAGCTTATGTAGTCCATTCTTATACCTGAAATAGGAAATGACCTAGAAAGCTTTGCAATAAATGATCCATTGTTAAATAATTTTGCTATCTTCTCAGAACAGATTTTAGGATGACCAGTTTGTCTAGAAATAGATCAGCTCATAAAGTTTCTGAAATAGCAATGAAACGAGTTTAAAAACCAGATGATGCTCCATTTTATTTATATTTTCTGAATGATGATGATAAATCATGCTAGTATACATTTGAAATTAAATAAAATATTGAAATACAGCAAGATTATTTTCATATAAGTTAACAATTGTATGTGAATTACAAACAAATTGATATCTTGTTTTCATTATACTTACCTTTAAAATATACTGCATATTCTCTGTCCTTGGAAGTCTGGATGCATTTTCTCTATTGTTAACTTAATCTTATATTAATTTTTCCTTCTTTTTCTGTTGATATGCAACACACTTTCAATATTCACTGCAGATATCATCCCATTCGGAAGTTTCCATTTACCTCCAATAGATTTTAATTTTTCCATTTGATTCAATTCCTCCTCAGTTTTTTTTTAAATATATGTTTTAGAAAACAGTATTTTTATCTTGATTCTGTAGCCTGTTCTTACCATATTTAATTTTGAAGTCAGAATACTGCTACAGTGTACAACAGACACTGAAGAAACATTTGATATTATTAAATAAAAACAAAACCCTTTGATTTTAAAGAAAAATGCTAAATTCCAAAGGCTTGCTGAGGATTTGTGACTTCGCTAAGAAAAGCAACAGAACTTAGAGATATTAGCCTAGTATTCATCATCTTCTTCTACACAGAGGAAGAAAAATGTATTTGCTTTGCTTTACATTCATCTTGTATTTGAAAATTTAATATAAAAATTCTT